>NW_006796961.1:1540377-1540903 GCF_000442215.2 Lipotes vexillifer | reverse complement strand
AAGAGGTGGCACCAAGTGATGGTGTAAAAGTGGCAGAGGAGACTGTGGGCCCCTAAGGTTGGCCTAGGCCCACCTCTGTTGGGGTCCTGAAGGCTGCCACTTATGTCCAGTGGGTGGTTGGGAACTGATGTCCCTTGTTGCCAGAGGTTAAGAAGCCCTCAGCCAAGTCTGGCCTGTTCTTGTGGAAGCTTCTTAGCTCAGGACCTGGTAACAGTTGGGCAATGAGTCAGGTGACTGCCTGGTGTCCTACTTGGATGGGAATGTTGAGAAGAGCAGGTTAGGAGGCAGGTAATGGTCAGTTCAGGATTGGCGGGGAAAGTCCACCCATTAACTGGAAGATGAGACCATCACCTTCATCCTGTCCGCCAAAGCACCCTCTTCAGTTTTGGCCCACCAACTCTTCGATTCCTTGTTCCTTGGATAGGCCTCCTTTGAGCTTCCTGTGTCCTGTGGCCTAGCGCCACCCTTCTGGGAAGCCTCCGGAATTGGCATATCCAGGGAAAGTTTAAGGAGATAATTTTGTATT
>NW_006796961.1:1535511-1540367 GCF_000442215.2 Lipotes vexillifer | reverse complement strand
AGGGAAGCCTTGAAAGTTACATCTTGCTTAAAAACTTTGGGGTCAGACTCGGGGTAGCTGGGTGAACAAAGTGACAGGGAAGGAGCAGCAGAGACGTGGGGAGACCCAGGAGCTAGAACAGATTCATTCCAAAAATCCAGCTCTTCCCTCAGGAATGGATGGGACCACAAAATGGCCTCAGTGTCCCCAGTTCCTTGGCCAAATGTGTTTACAGAGTTTTCATTTAATTGTTGGTGACCTTTCAAGTATCCTTTGTAGTTCTTTCAGGGCTTGACAGGCTTCCTGTCAGGGTAGCCAGACCAGAATAAAACTCATTTGGAACGAGCAAAAAAACACGAACATTTTATGGAAGAAGTAAAAGTATAACAAGTACTTGAAGAGTTCAACGTCAACAAATAAATGAAACTCGTAGGCTTGCAACTGGGGACGTCGGAGCCATTTTGTGGCCGCATGACGTCACCGCTAACGGGCATGGCGTCACTCGCAGGAAGCCACGTGATGGTTGAGCGAGAAGCCCCCCCACCCCCGGAGCAGAGTTTAGTCTGCGCATGCCTGGCTCGAGGCCGCTCTCCTGTGCATGCTCACGAAGGCAAAGGGGGCGCGCTCAGCACACGTGCTGCGGTGGTCGGCGCGCGCACCGCCTGCCCCGGAAGCGGTCTGCTTACGGCGCGGCTGGGCGCTAAGATGGCGGCGGCGTGAGTTGCATGTCGTGTGAGGATCCCGGGGCCGCCGCGTCGCTCGGGCCCCACCATGGCCGTCACGATCACGCTCAAAACGCTGCAGCAGCAGACCTTCAAGATCCGCATGGAGCCTGATGAGACGGTGCGAGCCAGGCCGGAGCCCGGGAGCGGGAGCGACGGGTGCCGGGGATGGGGTGGGGGCGGGGAGGCCGGGATCCTGACAAGAGAGGCGGGGAAGACGGCGCGGCGCCGGGCAGTGCCCATTCTCCCAACGGGCCTGACTTTCCCAGATACCCTGATGGTCCCCGGCTCAGCCCCTGGTGGCTCGGACGGAGCTCTTGGATCTCTCTCCAGGCGAGGCTCCACCCCCGGGGCGCCCGCCAGGCCCCGGGTCCAATGTCAGTGTCTTCGCGGGGCGCGGGAGCCGCGGGCTCGGATTCCCGGCCGGCCTGCTCTGGGATGGGCCCTCCGAGTTCCCGGCTTTGTAGGCTTCTCCTCGGGACATTGGTGGCCGAATCTGGGAGTAGTGACCAGGAGATGCCGGGCCGGGTGATGACAGCAACGACGATAATAAACGGTCTTGAGTTTCAGTGGTCCGTGTTTGTTCTTCACCAGTCGCTGCGCGTTTTTATGTTATCTTACTACATCTGCGAAGTAGGCTTGTCATTTGGGGACTCTGAGTCTCCCCACTTCACAGATGCGGAAACTTGGATTAAAGAACTTCGGTATAGTTGCATATGCACAAAGCAAGTCATGGCAGAGCGGTTTCAATTCGGAATTGCCTCAAGTGAGAGCCCACGATCTAAACATGATGCTGTCCTTTTAGCTGAAAAGAGACTTAGGACCTAACAAACATATGTACTTGGCACTTTTTGCACAATTTCCCCCACGAGGGAGACATTGAAGTTCACTTTTTGTAGAAAAGGAAACAGACTCAGATTTTTTGACCAGCCTAACTTTTTGATTTGGGGCAAGTTGGTTAATCTCTCTGTACTTCCGTTTTTCTCAAATATAAAATGAGGCTAATGGTAACTGTTTCACTCAGTTAATATGAGGCTTTAAACTTGTGACCCGTGTACGTTTACAATAGCGGTGTCAACTTAGGATTCTCTTAGTAAAGGTCACTCTCAGCAGCGTGGAGTGAGGAATGGTCCTATCTCCCGTTTATTTTGATTTGCGTTTCATCATGTTTACATCATCTGAAATATGTGTTTTTTCTTCTCCCAAATAAATGTCATCTCTATGAGAACAGGGACTTGTGTTGAGTTTTGTTCTCTGCTGTATCGTCAGTGTCTAAAACTGCACCTGGCACATATCAGGTGTTCAGCAAATATTCTGTTTAATGGTGGAATGGTCTAGTATGCTAGATTATGAAGCTTAGCTTCTCAGCCATCAGGGCATGCAGCCTCCCCCCTGCCCCCAAACTAGAAGGGAAGAGAGAATCTCGGGGTTTGCAGTGACTGTCTACCCCTTCCTCCAGGTGAAGGTGCTGAAGGAGAAGATAGAAGCTGAGAAGGGTCGTGATGCTTTCCCCGTGGCTGGACAGAAACTCATCTATGCTGGCAAGATCCTGAGCGATGACGTCCCCATCAAGGACTATCACATCGATGAGAAGAACTTTGTGGTCGTCATGGTGACCAAGGTGGGTGATGTATGCTGGTTGGGAGGATGGGTGGATTAGCCTGGGAGCTGGCAAAGAGCATGTGTGCCCAAGAGAGATTAGCCATGAACAGGGTGGGGCTGAGATGTGGAAGGATGTAGGGGCTAGATAGAGTTACTGATGCCTGCTCCCTTTTTCTGGGTGTCACAGGCCAAAACTAGCCCAGGCACCTCAGTACCCCCAGAGGCTTCACCCACTGCTGCCCCGGAGTCTTCCACATCTTTCCCATCGGCCCCTGCCTCAGGCATGTCCAATCCCCCACCTACCGCCAGAGAGGACAAGAGCCCATCGGAGGAATCAGCCCCCACGACCTCCCCGGAGTCTGTGTCCGGGTAAGGCAGGGAGCAGCAGCCCCAGATTGGGCCCTGTCTTTCCGGCACATTTCAGTGCCCACGTTCGTGGTTCCACACACCTTGGGGGAGGGCAAGCCACCAGAAGCCAGGGTCCGATTTCTCTCTCTTGAATTTGCAGCTCTGTTCCCTCTTCAGGTAGCAGCGGGCGAGAGGAAGACGCGGCCTCCACGCTAGGTGGGTGGGTGGTCCCCAGAGCGAAAATGACTGGGTGCCCCAGCCATCAGCTGGGCCTTGTGGGGGTGTGGGAGGGCCTGGGAGCTGTCCTTCCCTGTCCTTGGTGACCCACCTTTTGCCACTCCCTCCATAGTGACTGGCTCTGAGTACGAGACGATGCTGACGGAGATCATGTCCATGGGCTACGAGCGGGAGCGGGTCGTGGCTGCCCTGAGGGCCAGCTACAACAATCCCCACCGGGCCGTGGAGTACCTACTCACGGTGAGGTGGGGCTGCTGCTGCCTGGGGAGTCCTCAAGGGAGCATGCAGGCTTCGGTGCCCTGATGGCTGGTCAAAATCTGCCCCCAAAAGCCTTTGGGTTATGGTTCTAGCCAGGAAAGACCTCCTGCAGGAGCCTGGACAGGGGTGGACCTGTGGAGGGCAGAGCAGAGGCTTCACGTGTCTCCCGCCAGGGCTGAGTATGCAGGAAGGAGGCAGTGGGCAGTCTATGCTTTGAACTAAATAGGACCCCTGACAGGGAATTCCTGGGAGCCCCGAGCCTGAACACGGTTCTGTCCAGGAGAGCCAAGTACCCGAGCAGCCAGCCACAGAAGCAGGTGAGTGGATTGGGAGGTGTGCATGTGGGGTGTCTGCTGTCGAGGCACCTGACTCATCCCAACCCCCCGTACTTCAGGGAGCCCAGGGTGGTATCTGACCGCACCCTTTCCTCCTGCCAGCAGGAGAGAACCCTTTGGAATTCCTGCGGGATCAGCCCCAGTTCCAGAACATGCGGCAGGTGATTCAGCAGAACCCGGCGCTGCTGCCAGCCCTGCTTCAACAGCTGGGCCAGGAGAACCCCCAGCTTTTACAGGTACAGGCCTGGGGGCAGAGGGAGTCAGTGCAGGTACCATCTCCCTTCTCCTGTGGGTACCACAGCCCCCGAGAGTGAGCCTGGCCCAGCGTGGTATGTAGGCATCTCTATGCTTGGAAAGCAGGACTAACGACAGCCTTCTGCTGTTCCGTGCGACCTAATGACCTACGTGGTTTCATGTAATTCTCTCAAACACTCTGAAAGGTGTGGGTGCTACTGTCATCTCCACTCCATGGAGGAAGATGTCAGAGGCTTGGAGCAGCCTGGCAACTGGTGGAGTGTGTGTCTGCCTCCAGTCTCTGGATCCTGTGCTCTGGCTCCACTCCGCGTTTAGCTGTTGCTTCCTGAATGTCCGTAGGGTTGTATGGCAGCACCCAGGACTGCTGTGCCCTAGTTGGTTTTGGGACCACCGTGCTCAGCAAGGCTCCATCCTGTCCTTGAAGGTTCCTAGGCGGAGGGGCAGTGGCCCCTGGGTGTGACAGGGTCTCCTGGGTCCTCTGTGAAAACCTGCCTCTCCTGGTTCAGGCGTCTGCTGCTTCTACCGCCGACTTTTCAGTCTCCTGTGCTGAGTCCCGCTCACCTCCAGATGTTGGAGGGCCAGGGCTGCGCATCTCCATTTATCTGCAGTCAGTCCTGGGGCTTTCAGTCTGTGGCGACCCTTAAATCCATAAGACCAGTCTGGACCCTCTGGATGCCATGTTCTCCTGTGACTGACTTGATACCTCCATGAAAATGCTTTCTAGATATCCAAGACCAGAACAGATCCTCCCAGCCCTCCATAACCCCACAAGGACCTGGGGTTGCTTGAGCCCCAGGCACTGGGGGCCTGCTGGGGTTGTCTCTCACCTGTCCTCTCTGCTCTACTTCCAGAACATCTCACTCAGCCCAGCCCTGCACTCCATCTCTGTGGCTGCCACCTCATCTTCTCCCAGGTCCCCTGGCAGCCACCACCCAGTTCTCTGCATCTGCACAACCCCCATGGTCCATTCTCCACTAGGAGCCAGATTCCTGAAAAAGCACTTTTTCCTTTGATGTGTAAATTTTCAGATGTACATAAAAATAGAGGCATATTAGAACCCCCAGATATGCAACACCCAGATGAGTTAATCTTTTTTAAAGGTACACAGATGTCTTTCCCT
>NW_006796961.1:1526389-1535403 GCF_000442215.2 Lipotes vexillifer | reverse complement strand
TCCCTATTTAATCCTCACCACTGTGGTGTCCCATCACACTAGAAGAAAGCATACCTGGCCCCTGCCTCTCTGATCTGATCTTCTGCTTCCTCCTTCCCTTCCTTGTTTACTGTTTTGCCACATGGATCTTTTGCTTTTGGAATTTTCCAAATGGACCCCATCCCTGGACCTTTGCACTTGATTTTTGCTCTACGTGGAGGGAAACTTCCTTCCCCATCCAGTAGTTCACAGGGCCCTAGCTCCTGGCCTAAAGTGTCTTTCCCAGCCCAAGATCTACCCTAATGTATGTTACACCCAGTATTTACATTGTAAGTTGCTGTCAACTTGCTTGCTTGTTTATGGCCTGCCTCTCCACCCTGGAACATCAGCTCCTCTAGGACAGGGCCCATGTCCACCGTGTGGCTGTTTGGCCAGAATAGACACCCTTTAAATATTTGCTGAGTGAATGAAAGAAAAGGCAAGGGCTGTGACAGGGACCTGGGGAAGGCGGGGACAAGGGCTGTGGGTCACCACCACTTTCTCTGTCTCCCACAGCAAATCAGCCGGCACCAGGAACAATTCATCCAGATGTTGAACGAGCCCCCTGGGGAGCTGGCAGACATCTCGGACGTGGAGGGTGAGGTGGGCGCGATAGGCGAGGAGGCCCCACAGATGAACTACATCCAGGTGACACCGCAGGAAAAAGAGGCTATAGAGAGGGTAAGAGATCTGGCTGAGAGGGGTGACCTCATGGGTGGGCAGGGCCCCTACCTCTTGCTCATACCTGCCCATCTTCCCGCAGTTGAAGGCCCTGGGCTTCCCAGAAAGCCTGGTGATCCAGGCCTACTTCGCTTGTGAAAAAAACGAGAACTTGGCTGCCAACTTCCTCCTGAGTCAGAACTTTGATGACGAGTGATGCCGGGAGGCCAGGCCGCCCACCGCTCCCTCCTCCCCACCCCCAACTCCACAAAAGTTTTATAAAAGAAAAAAATATATATATATTCATGTTTATTTAAGAAGTGGAAAAAAAATCAAAAACTAATAAAAACCAAAACACTCCACCCCAACTTCCCACTCTCCTAAAGTGGCCCCGCATTCCCATCTTGGCCTGAGAAGACCTGGGCCAGACAGCTGTCCTCCCATCCCCCACCCGAGCCCAGCCTGCTCCAAGGAGCTGGCAGGACTGGAGGTGACAGATGGGCCCCTCTTGGCCTCTGTCCCAGCTCCCGCAGCCAGATGGAGAGGCGGCTGCTTGCTTCCCCATCCCCCAAAGAGCCCCTGAGAGCTCCCCCGCCCTCCTGCAGGGTGAGGGGTAGCTGGAGCTCCAAACTTTGATTCTCCATTGGAGTGGCCCAAATCTTTCCATCTGGGGTGAGCACTCAGAGGCCCAAGACCCCTCCATGGTCTGGCCTTGGCCTCCATCCTGCATCCTTTTGCTGGGAAGGAGGAGGTCTGGTTTGTCTTGCCTGGGGAAGGGGAAACATCAGAGTCATCCTGGAGGTCAAGGCCTCCCCCCACCCCAGAACAGAACCGTGTCTCTGATAAAGATTTTGAAGTGAATAAAGTTTTAAAAGCCAGTCCTGTGGTTTGTGCCTGCTGGGGCTTCCCACTCCAGCTTGTATGGGTCTGGGGCTAGTTGGACACAGGAGATGCGGGAATGCCAATGAAGGGGCAGAGGGGTCTGTCAACCTCTGCAGATCGTGGCTCCCAGTGTCTTCACTCCCCCTCCCCCAAGCTGTCTCACTCCCAGGCAATGAGCCCCAGCCCTGGCTCAGCCTTGGAAGGGCTGCTTCTCCCTGCCCCCCACCATCACCACCACAGTCTGTTTTGGCTACACTTCCCCCCTGGTAATTGGCTAATTACTGGAGATTAATGTTGGTAAACAGAAGCCGCCTTCTCCTCTGCCATCTGCTCCTCCATTATTTCCCCATTGCATCCCCCTTTCACTCCCCCTGAAGCCCCAGAGTTAGTTAGCATGGCCTAGAGTCCCTAAGTGAGTAGAGTCAGGGAAGGGTGGGGATTCCCTGGCTCCAGGTGCTGGGGAAAGAACCAGGGTGCCCAGGGAGGGGTGTGATAAGAGAGGATGCAGAGCTCTTCAGGGGTGGGGCTATCAGGCAGCAGGTTTTATTGGGAAAGAACACAACTCAGGAGCTGGGTGTTGCAGAGTCTGCTGGGTCTTGGGCTGCAGCAGCGGCCATCGCAGCAGCTCGTGCCTCCTTCTTCTTTCTTTGTTTCTCCTCTTTGAGGCGCTTGCGATGCTGCTTCTCCAGGTCCTGCAGCAGCTCCTGGAAGCGGGCACTTCTCGGGTCCACGTGGTATCCCAGGCGCTCCTGGGCCTCAGCCTGCAGCCGAGCCCTCCGCTCCTTGTCTGCTTGCTCCTTCTCCCTGCGCTCCTGCTGCTGCCGCTGCCAGTTCTCAATCATCTGTGGCATCTTGGCCATGCGCTCTTCAATGAGCTGCTCCCTGCAGGGGAAAGAGAGTGGTCAGTGAGGGCAGCCAGAGCAGTACCCATCCACCCACCGCCCACCCCCAAGCCTTTGCCCACATCCTGCCTCTCCCAACGCCCCCACATCTCAAGATGAAAGACTGGGAAGACTTATGGTGGCCATTAAAACTGTGAAGAAAAATTCTTGACAAGAGAGGCGGGGAAGGGAAACCAACATGTGTAGCCTTGAGCATGAGAGAACCAAGCCCCGGTAATTCCTAGGAGCAGACCCCAAGTCAACGCAACATTTCCCTGAGCTGTCTACTGAATGTCACATGTTATGCTGCATGTCCTACCAGCTATTCCCACAGCTCACTCCTCCGTCCTACAGACAGCACTGAGCAACCACTATATGCCAGGCCTACTTCGAGGCACAGAAGTGAAGGCAAGAAATGGATTGGACCTTTCCCTCCAATCCTGTGAGTTTGTAGGTGTGAGTCACTGTCCCATTTTAAGAATTAGGAACATGAAGCTGAAAGCCCCATGGCAGGGTCAACCAGCTGGGATAACTGGGGTTATCAGAGAGGTGTTCACATCCTAACTCCACTGTTCACTGCCTAAGTGACTTCACCTTTCTAGGCCTCAGTGTCCTATCTCTGAAATAAGGGTGGTTCCCTCTTCCTCTTAGAGCTGCTGTGAGGACAAGAACAATAAACACCAGGAACACACCTGCCTGCCTTTGGCTGCCCCTTCCCTTCGGTTAAGTGACACAATCAATGTCCCTGGTCTTGCTTCCATTCTACTCCAAATCCTTCAGACCTGCCTCCAAGGCTGACCTCTGCCCTTGATTCCATGCCCCCTCACCTCCCACTCTTCCCCAGCTACACTAATGTCCAGGCTGTTCCTTAAAGCACACTCCTACCTCAGGGCCTTTGCACCAGCTGTTCCCGCTACTGAGAACGCTCTGCCTACGATCTTCCTATGACTACCACTGATCATTCAGGTTTCTGCTTAAACATTTAAACGTCAAATTCTCAGAGAGGCCTGAGGCCTACCAAACCGAAGTCCCCCTCAGGCATGCATTTCCACCCAATTTTATTTTCCTAATGGCTCTCTGTCGACACCTGAAATTATCTTTGTTTTGTTCCCTGCTGTGTCCTCAGTAGGGGGGGCAAGACCTTGCGCACAGTAGGCGCTCAGTAAAGATTTGTTGACGAATGACTAAATGAACTGTTATTCAGAAGTCTGCTTTGTATCTAGGTGAGGATTCACGTAAATACTGCATGCAAACCCCGCGATTAATTGCCCAACGTACTAAGTACTGCTGTTGGGACACAGTTCACCCACGGCCCGCAGCCCCGCGCCTGCCCGACCGCACGCACGCACCTGGCTTGTAGCTTCTGCTCCTCGGCCAGCTGCTGCACCCGCAGCGACTCCTGCATGGCCGCCAGGCTCGGGTACCATTCGCGCTCCTCAGCCTCCAGCTCGTGCAGCTGTTTCCGCGAAGGCCACAGAGAACCGGCTGCCACCCCGGAGGCGGCGCCATGCCGCCCGAACTGCTTAGCTGCGTAGCGCGGCCCCAGCTGCCAGGGCGGGGTCAGTGGGTCATCCGGGTCGGGCCACCATGGCCCCGTTGAGCGGCGCGGGGGCGGAGGCGCTCGGTAGCCGCGGGAGCCCGGGCCTAGGGTCGTCACCAGCCCGAGCAGACTGCGCGCCTGCCGTACGGGCGCAGCCATATTGGCCGTACGGGGTCCTCGCGAGTCGGCCGGGCTGGCCAAGGCGCTGCCTGCGCGTGAGGTTTGCTGAAGCCCCGGTACCTTCCCTACTGCCTCTGTTCCGGGCAGGGAGGAGAAGAGGGGAGTAATATATTTTTTTACACATCTTCAAGTGTAATTTTAAATTTTATTGTAGCAGTTAATTTATTAAAGTCGTATTTAAAATTTAATTCTGTATTTTAAAAATAGCACTTACGGGCTTCCCTGGTGGCGCAGTGGTTGAGAGTCTGCCTGCAGATGCAGCGGACACGGGTTCGTGCCCCGGTCCGGGAAAACCCCACATGCCGCCGAGCGGCTGGGCCCGTGAGCCATGGCCGCTGAGCTTGCGCATCCGAAGCCTGTGCTCTGCAACGCGAGAGGCCACAACAGTAAGAGGCCCGCGTATCACAAAAACAAAAAAAACCAAAAAAGCCCAAAACTTATTTAAATATTGTTCATAACATTATTTATTTTATGCTTTTTAATTTGATCTTAGTATCTTTATTAAATTTTTAATTTTCAATAATTATTTAAAGCTTTACTTAACATTTATTTTAAATATTTACATTTATGTTTAAAACATTTAAATTTGAATGTAGTTATTGTTTAAGATATTTATGTAGAAATTTTATTTTAAAGTCTATTGAAAATAGTTACTTTATGCCTTTTAATTTAAATTTTTTTATATTTTAAAACGTTTAAAACGTTTGATCGTGGTGTAGAAATTAAATACTTTTTTTTTTTTTTTTGCGGTACGCGGGCCTTTCACTGTTGTGGCCTCTCCCGTTGCGGAGCACAGGCTCCAGACGCGCAGGCTCAGCGGCCATGGCTCATGGGCCCAGCCGCTCTGCGGCATGTGGGATCTTCGCGGACCGGGGCACGAACCCGTGTCTCCTGCATCGACAGGCGGACTCTCAACCACCGCACCACCAGGGAAGCCCTAAATACTATTTTTAAAAAAGGATTTCCACCTTGAAAAGGAAGGAAATTCTGACCCATGCTACAGCATGGATGAACTTGAAAGACATAATACTGAGAGAAATAAAGCAGTCAGAAAAGGACACAGATTGTATAATTCCACTTATATGAGGTGCATAGAGTAGTGGAATTCATAGAGACAGAAAGTAGAATGGTGGTTGGGAGGGGCAGGGAGATTGGGAATGGGAGTTATTGCTTAATAGGTATAGAGTTTCTGTTTAGGATGATGAAAAAGTTCTGGAGATGGATGGTGATGATGGTTGCACAACACTGTGAATGTCCTTAATGCCACTGAACAGTACACTTAAAAATGATTTAAAAAGGGACCTCTCTGGTGGCGCAGTGGTTAAGAATCTGCCTGCTAATGCAGGGGACACGGGTTCAAGCCCTGGTCTGGTAAGATTCCACATGCCGCGGAGCAACTAAGCCTGTGCACCACAACTACTGAGCCTGCACTCTAGAGCCCACAAGCCACAACTACTGAGCCCACGTGCCACAACTATTGAAGCCTGCATGTGCAGAGCCTGTGCTCTGCAACAAGAGAAACCACCGCAATGAGAAGCCCGCGCACCGCAAGGAAGAGTAGCTCCTGCTCGCCGCACCTAGGTCTTCACAGCAACGAAGACCCTACACGGCCAAAAAAAATGCAGTTTGCTCAGTGAGCAAAGAAGCCTAGACAAGAGTGTTCATAGTTCATTGCAGTAACATATATCTCATATATATCAGTCTCAAGCGGAAATAGTCCACACCTGAGTCCATCTGCAGTAGACTGGATACCTAAATTGTGATGTTTTAGCCAACAGAATACTGCACAGGAATGCAGGAGCATTCACAGCTGCTCACAGCAATGTGGATGATTCTCACTGACATTTTATGCAACAAAGGAAGCAGGACCCAAATGATTCCTTTTCATAAAAGAATGTTTTTCATTGTGGAAAGTTTACACAAATTGTCCTTTTTTTATAAAGTTGAACAATCCTAGTGTCATTGTGGATGCACACCTTAAGGGGTAAAAGATAAAGAAAAGCCAAGCAGTGATCATTCTGGAAGTCAGGATGGGTCGCCGGGCTGTGGAGGCAGCTGGGTGGTGGTCACGTGGCAGCAGGTGGGCGGGGTTTGCTTTGTAACAGGTCATTGAGCTGGGCATTCCCATTCTGTTTGCTGTTCTCTAAGTGGACTTTATTCAATGTTATTTCTTGATCTGGGCTTCAGTGATGCCTGAGTTATAATTATTCTTTCAGTTGTATATAACTATATGTGTGGGCTGCACACTTTCTTGTAGCTTTATTATATTTCACAATTTAAAAAATGAAAATACAAGCAACATAAAGGGTTTCAGTGAGAAGTCTTATCCCCACCCATCTCCCATCCTCTGCTTCTGTGTCTGAGCCCCTCCACCCCCACTTGTGTTAGTTTCTTATGTATCCTAGAGTTGCTTATACATTATTATTAACAGTGTTAATGGATTATTTCACAGGGACAGAAGAGTACAGTCACTGTGTCATCACCCAGGTTTAACAAATATTCACTTTGGCTCGATTGCTTCAGATATTTTTTTAAAAATTCCTTTTAATATAACTTGAGCCCTATTATGAAAGCCTCCAATGACAGTAAGGCCTCCGCCTACAGATGCTCCCCCCTCCACCCCCACCCCGCCTCCCATTTCTCAGGAGTAACAGTTACTTTGAAATTAGCATATTCTTCCAGGACCAGTCTTTATGCCTTTGCTACTTATCTGGAGTCTGTAGAAACAATATCAATATATATTTTAAACAGTTTACATAAATGGTATCCTGAATGTATTAGGTTGCAACTTTCCTCCCTCAGCTTCTTGGTTTCCAGATATCTCCAGGTGGATCCATGTAGATTTTTTCTTTTAAATAAATTTATTTATTTACTTATTTGGCTGCGTTGGGTCTTCACTGCTGTGCGTGGGCCCTCTCTAGCTGCGGCAAGCAGGTGCCACTCTTCGTTGCGGTGCGCGGGCTTCTCACTGTGGGGGCCTCTCCTGTTGCAGAGCACAGGCTCTAGGCGGGTGGGCTTCAGTAGTTGTGGCACGCGGGCTCAGTAGTTGTGGCTTGCGGGCTCTAGAGTGCAGGCTCAGTAGTTGTGGTGCACAGGCTTAGCTGCTCCAGCAGCATGTGGGATCCTCCCAGACCAGGGCTCAAAACCATGTCCCCTGCATCGGCAGGCAGAATCTTAAGTACTGAACCACCAGGGAAGTCCTGGATCCATGTAGATTTATTGCACATACTGTGTAGCTGTGTTTTTCACAGTGTGGGTGACAGGGCCGTTATTGATTCAGGAAGTCAGTGAAGTGGGTTCCAACCAGCATTTATTTATTTATTCCAGGTTTACAATTAAGGGAAGGATGATTCATAGAAAACATTTTTTTAAATTTAAGAATTATTTACTTTTAGGGCTTCCCTGGTGGCGCAGTGGTTAAGAATCCACCTGCCAATGCAGGGGACACGGGTTCGATCTCTGGTCTGGGAAGATCCCACATGCCGCAGAGCAGCTAAGTCTGTGCACCACAACTACTGAAGCCTGTTCCTAGAGCCTGTGCTCCGCAACAAGAGAAGCCACCACAATGAGAAGCCCGCGCACTGCAACTAGAGAAAGCCCGTGCACAGCAACAAAGACCCAATGCAGCCAAAATAAAGAAATAAAGGTGTCTACTCTTAAAAACAAACAAACAGAAGGGGACATCTCGCCCCATTAAACCCTAACTCCCCATTCTCCCCTCCCCCAGCCCCTGGTAATCAACAATTCTAATTTTTGTCTCTGTGAATTTGACTACTCTTGGGACCTTGTACAAGTGGAATCATACAATATTTGTCCTTTTGTGACTGGCTTATTTCACTTAGCATAATGTCCTCAAAGTTCATCCACATTGTAGCATGGGTCAGAATTTACTTCCTTTTTAAGGCTGAATAATATTCCATCATAAGTATTTACCACATTTTGTTTATCCATTCAACCACTGATGGACATTTGGGCTGCATCCACCTTTTGGCTACTGTGAATAATGCTCCTGTGAACATAGGTGTATAGCACTTATTATTAATGAAAAAAGAATAAAATTAAAATGTCAGGTTGTATCACATGTAGTAAGGGTAAGTATTGTTTGGTAAAGCTTTTATTTCTGTCACAGATACATGTATGTATATACTGGTGGTACAATTGTGATTGATGCTAACAAACCTTCCCCAAACAACCATTTTTTTATGCTCATTGTGTAGATCAGGAATTTGGGCAGGGCACGGTGGGCATGGCTTGTCTCTGCTCCATGCTATCTGCAGCCCCAGTGGGAAGAATTGAAAGTTGAGTGACTTTATACCCTGTGGCTAGAATCATCAGAAAGCATCTTTATTTATTCATGTTTTATGGTTCATTCTGGCTGTATACTCAGCTGGGCTATTGGCTGGAACAGCTACACAGTGGTCTCTCTGCATGGGCCAGTTTGAGCGTCCTCACAACGTGGCAGCTGGATCCCAAGTGAACAAGACTGAAGTGCATGGCATTTTTATGACTGAATCTCAGAAGTGACATGACTCATTTCTGCTGTATTCTATTGGTCAAACCAGTCACAAAGGTTGTCTAGGTTCAAGGGGAGGGGTCAGAGACCCTGTCACTAAATCAAAGTCACATTGTCACAGTCACATACAAAGGATTGTATGTAGAGCATATAGGATAGGACATATTGTTGAGGTCTCTTTGGAAAGTACAATCTGCTACCTCTGGTTTACAGTGTAAAATGTATTTCTTACTGCATTTAGCGGTTAAAAAAAAAGTTGGAAAAAATATCTGTTCAGTATTATCTGTAGTATGAATAAACTATAATTATTCTGTCAGGCTGTTTTTTTTTTTTTTTTTTT
>NW_006796961.1:1510368-1526137 GCF_000442215.2 Lipotes vexillifer | reverse complement strand
CCCGTATCCCCTGCATCGGCAGGCGGACTCTCAACCACTGCGCCACCAGGGAAGCCCTGTCAGGCTGTTTTGATGGATGTTTATTTCCAATTTTTCTTTTTTAAAATTAATTAATTAATTAATTTTTTGGCTGCGTTGTGTCTTCGTTGCTGTGCGCGGGCTTTCTCTAGTTCCGGCAAGCGGGGGCTACCCTTTGTTGCGGTGTGCGGGCTTCTTATTGCGGTGGCTTCTCTTTTTGTTGTGGAGCACAGGCTCTAGGCACCCGGGCTCAGTAGTTGTGGCGCACGGGTTTAGTTGCTCCGTGGCATGTGGGATCTTCCAGGACCAGGGATCGAACCTGCGTCCCCTGCATTGGCAGGCACATTCTTAACCACTGCACCACCAGGGAAGTCCCTCCAATTTTTCTTGATTGCAGGAATGATGCTGCAGTAAGCTTCCCTGTCTGTGTCCCCATGTGCCCACGGGGACATTTCCCTGAGGTGCTCAACAAGTCTGTCCCCAGGGTTTGCTGAGGGACAGATAGCCAGCGTGGTTGAGGTCCAGTGAATGAAAATGATTGAAGGCGGTGGTAAAATGAATAGTGTTAGGCAGGGGCCAGCCACGCAGGAATTATAGGGCATGGTGAGGGGTTCTGGTTTTATTCCAAGGGCAATGGGGAGCCATGGGAGGTTTCTGAGCAGAGCAGTAATGGATATGACTTACAATTCTTTTCTGGCTGCTGAGCAGAAAAGATATTGAGCGGGGCAACATGTAGAAGCAGGAAGACCCATTAAGAGGCAGAAGGGGCCACATGGTCCCTGACCTTTTCATTACTTTTGCTGTTATCATGCCTAGAACTGTCTCCAGGATCTAGACACGGTGGGCTTTTTCTTGTCATTCAGGTTTAACTCAGTGGACGCCTCCCTGGCTCCTTGGACCTTTGAAGAGATAGGAAATGAAGCAGAGACAGTCCCTGACCTCAAACAGCTCACAGTCTTGTGGGTGAGACAAACAAATAATTATAGTGGAGGCAAAGGAGGAAGAAAGTGCCTGGAATGCAGCCGATAGGCAGCCAGGTGTGGGACATCTGAGCTACAGTTTCCTACCAGACCAGAAAATTTGGGAACCACTCTGAGTTTTAAGCTGGGAACCAGAGCTTAGAGGTTAAAAGTAGGCACTCTGATGTCAAACCAGCTTGGGTTGAATTTCAGCTGCTGGCTGGAGTTCTCTGCACCCAGCAGGTACCAAATGGTAATGGGAAAGTGGCTTCTGAGGGCAGGCCTTAAACTGAGGTTACAGTCACACAACATAAAATGAATCGCTGTAAAGTGAACGATCCAGTGGCATTTCGTCTACTCACAATGTTATGCAACCACCACCTCTATTTAACTTCTTGCACATTTCTATCACCTGTACCCATTAAGCAGTCACTCTCTAGTCCCCCTCCCTACCCAGTCCCTGGCAACCACTAGTTTACTTTCTGTCTCTATGGATTTGCCCATTCTGGACATTTCATGTAAATGGAATCATACATGATGTGACTACTTGTGTATGGATTCTTTATCTTAGTTGGTTTTATTTATTTATTTGGCTGTGCCAAATAAATCTAAGTGTGACCTGCACTGGGAGCACAGAGTCTTAACAACTGGACCACCAGGGAAGTCTCTCTTAGCATGTTTTTGAGGTTCACCCATACTGTAACATGTATCAGTACTTGTTATGGACTGAGTTGTGTCCCCCCCAAGATTCATATGTTAAAGTGCTAACATTCAGTACGTGACCATATGTCGAAAAAGTGTCAAGTTAAAATGAGGTCATTAGGGTGGGCCCCAATCCAGTATGACTGGTATTTTTATAAAAGAGGAAATTTGGACACAGACACACACAGAGGAAAGACCGTGTAAAGACACAGGGAGAAGACGGCCATCTACAAGCTAAGAAGAGAGGCCTTAGAAGAAGCCAACTGTGGTGATGCCTTGATCTCAGACTTCTAGCCTCCAGAACTGTAAGAAAGTAAATTTCTGTTTGTTAAGACCCCCAGTCTGTGGTACTTTGTTATGGCAGCCCTAGCATATTAATATAATACTTTATTCCTTTTTATAGCTGAATGATATTCTGTTGTAGGCAATTAAATTTTTTAAATTGAAATATAATTGACTTACAATGGGCAATTTTTTTTTGTAGTAATGAAAGATGAAAAATACCCAAATGTCTAAGAATAGAGGACTTGTCAAAGAAATTACTATCCATACAATGGGGTACTATGCAGATGTTAAAAAAGAATAAAGGCGCTCTCTGTGTCATGGTTCTCAAAGTGTGGTCCTCAGGCCAGTGGCAGCATCACCTGGGAACTTATTAGAAATGCAGGTTCTCAGGCTCCATCCCAGAATCAGATCTGCGCGAAAGCCTTCCAGGTGATGCTGATGTGGGGCTCAAGCTTGAGATCTACTGCTGTATATAACGATGCAGCCCGTGGGTTCACAGCAGGCCTGAGGTGCTTTTTTTAAAACATCACTGCCTGGGTCCCATCCCCAGAGATTCCAATGTAGTAATTGATTTGCAGCAGATTCTGGGCATCGATTCCTCATTTACAAGTGACTCTAATGTGCAGCCAGGAATGTGAACCACTGATAAGGAGCAAACTCTCGCAGATAGAGTAAGTGCAAAAACCTAGGTGAAAAAAAGCTACGTTCCAGAATATTCTTTGCAGGATTGTTGTGATGGTTAAAAAATTGGATAATGGGGCTTCCCTGGTGGCGCAGTGGTTGAGGGTCCGCCTGCCGATGCTGGGGACGCTTGTTCGTGCCCCGGTCCGGGAGGATCCCGCATGCCGCGGAGCGGCTGGGCCCGTGAGCCGTGGCCGCTGGGCCTGCGCGTTCGGAGCCTGTGCTCCGCGGCGGGAGAGGCCACAGCAGTGAGAGGTCCGCGTACCGAAAAAAAAAAAAAAAAAATTGGATAATGGAGAAAAAAATTGGGCTGTATATATGTGCAGTGAAATACTGAAGGGCAGGACAGATGAAAGTTAAAAGGATATATACATTCAGATACCGTGTATATTGTTTTAAACAAAACAATTTTATGTATCTTTTCTGAATGGACACATATACAGTAAAACTATGAATACAGGCCTGAGGATTATAATTGGCAAATTCAGGGATTAGGGACAAGTATAGAGTCAGTTTCTCTCATATCTGTGATCTTTTATTTCTTAATTGTGGTAATGAGTACAGAGGTGTTTGTTATATTTTTATCTCTCTATATTATATATTTATATTACTTATATATATATTACTATATACTTATCTATACCTATCATATATTTATCTATACTTACTTGAATGCCCCAAATCACTTAAAAAACAAGGGGCAGAACAAAGGTATTGATTGCTTTCATTTGTGCTTTTTTCTTAAGGTTTTTTTTTTTTTTGCATTGAATTTTTAAACTCTAAAGGGACACCGCCCCCTCCCTCCTCCACCCCCCCATCTCATCTGCCTATTTAAATGTCCCTCCCCAAGAGGAGAATCCTGCTGCTCTTTTCAGTGTGCAAATACAATTAAATTGTACCTGTAGGGGCTTCCCTCGTGGCGCAGTGGTTAAGAACCCACCTGCCAACGCAGGAGACACGGGTTCGAACCCTGGTCAGGGAAGATCCCACATGCTGCAGAGCAACTAAGCCCGTGCGCCACAACTACTGAGCCTGCGCTCTAGAGCCCGTGAACCACAACTACTGAAGCCCGCCCGCCTAGAGCCCGTGCTCCCAACAAAAGAATCCACCACAATGAGAAGCCCTCGCACTGCAACTAGAGAAAAAAGCACGTACGAAGATCCAATGCAGCCAAAAATAAATAGATAAATAAATAAATTTTAAAAAATTGTACCTGTAAATTCTTATCCCTTTTCCCCCAAACGTCAGCACCTTCCTGTGCAATTTTTTAACTTCATTTTTCTTAGCTATATTTTCCATGCTGAAACTTCAAGAGTGTCGCAGCCCCGAACAACTGTGTGGGATTATGGGATTATGCCCGGGTGAGTCTACGGAAGAGAGAAGTCCGCGTGGCTGGAGGGAGTGAGAAAACGGGGAGAGAGTGCGGAGAGACGAGGGTGGGGTGGTGATGGGAGCACACAGGGTGGGGCCTGCTGGGCTTCAGGGAGAATTTTGGCTGTTAATCTCAGTGAGGTGGTTCCCGGAGGAGCCCTCTGGGTGCTGTCGGAGGAACAGACTTTGAGAGAGGGAGGAGGCGGGAGCTGGGGTACCAGGGCGGAGGGACTGCACTGGTTCAGGTGGGAGATAATGAGGATTATGTCCAGGTTGGGGACCGAAGAGAGAGTGAGAAATGGGCGGATTCTGGGTAGATTCTGAAGTGGAAGGGACTTGCAGTCATATCAAATTGGGGAGGGGGTGGAGTCAGAGAAAGAGGGGGCTTAAAGATGCTGCCAAGTTTGGAGCCTCAGCACCTGGCAGGACAGCGCTGCCATTAGCTGCGTCTAGAGGACAGCGGAAGGGCTGGTTGGGGGACGCTCAGGGGCTCGGATGTACTGGGGTCAGTGGGAGTTGCCCGCGCACCTCCAGGTGAGGCGTCCGGGAGGCAGTTGTCCAGGGCACGGTCGCCGTGCAATCCTGAGAGTTGCCGCCAGAGGGCAAGCGCACCCCATCGCACTCGCAGCTCCGGGGGGCACGGGAAGGACCGGCCCTGCAGCATCTCAGGGCCCTGGGGCCTACAGCTCCTCACCTGGGCGTGAGGTGGGGGCCGCGCAGGTGCCAGGGCCAGGACTGGAACCCCCAGGCGCCTCCAGGGCCCCAAATCCTGGGACGGGGCTGTTTATGTGCTTCCAGCACTCCAACCAGCACTCCCCACGGGGCTGTTCCCACAGCACCTAGGGTCTCTGCAAAAATGTCACTTCCACAGAAAGACCTTCCCCGACCACCCTGGAGTCAGAAACCCCCACCCCGATTCCTCTAAGGCACATTCCATTTTATTTTATTTATTTATTTTTTGCGGTACGCGGGCCTCTCACTGTTGTGGTCTCTCCCGTTGCGGAGCACAGGCTCCGGACGCGCAGGCTCAGCAGCCATGACTCACGTGCCCAGCCGCTCCGCGGCATGTGGGATCTTCCCGTACCGGGGCACGAACCCACGTCCGCTGCGTCGGCAGGCGGACTCTCAACCACTGCGCCACCAGGGAAGCCCAGGCACATCCCATTTTAGGATCTTCGTAACACTTAAGACTCTGAAATCATCTTATCTTGTGTTATCTGTTTTCTACAACGTAAAGTCTGTGGCAGCGAGGACCCATTTTCTGTGTTGTCCTCCTGTATCCCCAGGGCTCAGACTTATTCCTGGCCTCTAATGCATAGCTTATTAATCATAGCTTATTCGTGGTGCTACTGTGTACCAACCTCTGTCTGAAGCTCCTTACATAAATCATCTCCAGTCTTCAGAACAACCCTACCAAGCAGAGACTGCCTTTTCTGTTTTATTTTTTGTTTTGTTTTGCTGGTGCCTCTAGGCTTGCAGGATCTTAGTTCCCTAACCAGGGATAGAACCTAGCCCTGGCAGTGAAAGCACCGAGTCCTAACCGCTGGACCACCAGGGAATTCCCCCAAGTAGGGACTGTTGTTATCCCCATATTACAGAAGAGGAAACTGAGGCCCAGAGAGGTTTAGGGACTTGAGATTGCATAACCAGGGAGTTTCAGTGTTGAGTTTGAAGCCTGAGAAGCATAACTGCAAAGTCTGAGTTTGCTAAATGGAAGAATGGGGCCCTGATGGGAAAGGAGTCCCTTAGGGCATTCAGCATTGTGCCCCTAAGCCCCTGCCTCTCCACCTTTCCTTTCTGGTCTCCACAGCTGACAAACTGGAAAGCCCAGCCCCCAGATCCCCTGCCAGGCTAGGGGGAGGGGTGGGAACCCAGCAGGTAAGGGGTTTACTCTCTTTCCTATTGCGGGTTTGCAGAGGTGCCTCCCAGGTTACCCAGGTTGGGGGCAAGCCATTAAAGGTGGATCTGGGGGCTTCCCTGGTGGGCCAGTGGTTAAGATTCCATGCTCCCAGTGCAGGGGCCAGGGTTTGATCCCTGGTCAAGGAACTAGATCCCGCATGTCACAACTAAGATCCTGAGTGCTGCAACTAAGACCCGGCACAGCCAAATACATAAATAAATGAACAGTAAGAACAAAACAAAGCAAACAACAAAAAAGTTGGATCTGGGGACTTCCCTGGTGACCCAGTGGTTGGGAGTCCGCCTGCCAATGCAGGGGACACGGGTTCGAGCCCTGGTCCGGGAGGGTCCCACATGCCGCGGAGCATCTAAGCCCGTGCGCCACACTACTGAGCCTGCGCTCTATAGCCTGTGAGCCACAACTACTGAGCCCGTGTGCCTACAGCCTGTGCTCTGCAACAAGAGAAGCCACCGCAATAAGTCCGCACACTGCGATGAAGAGTGGCCCCTGCTCGCTGCAACTAGAGAAAGCCTGCGCGCAGCAACGAATACCCAACGCAACCATAAATTATTTTAAAAAAAAAAAAAAAAAAGGTGGATCTGGAGGGAGTTCCCTGGTGCCCTTAGTGGCTAGGACTCAGCGCCTTCACTGCCTAGGACCCGGTTCAATCTCTGGTCAGGGAACTAAGATCCTGTAAGCCACGCAGCTCAGCCAAAAAAAAAAAAGGGGGGGGGATCTAGAGAGCACAGATTCCACCTACCAGACAGCAGGGTTGGCTGCCCAGGACCCTGAGCCCAGTCCCAGACTGACCAACACACAGAAAGACAGACAAACAGATGATCCTCAGCCAGCTGACCACTCTCTTGATCCTGCTCAGTGGGGCCTGGCTGCCCACAGGCTCAGGGAGGCCTGGACCCCTAGGCCTCCCAGCTCAGCCCCAGGCTGCTGCCAATGAGACCCAGTCTCTGGGTCAAGGGGCCCCAGCTTTCCCAGTGCCATCCTCTGCCCTCGGCAGCTGGAAGGCCTTCTTGGGCCTGCAGAAAACTGGGCAACTGGGGACAGGCAGGATGCAGCATGGGCAGGATGTGGCCATCACTGTCTCTGCCACTGGACCCACAGGAAGTGGCCCAGGAGATGTGCAAAGCTGTGCCCTTCACTCAAGTATGGGAAGGAGAGGGCTGGGTTTCAGTGTTGATAGAGCACAGGCTGTGGCACCAGACAGATTTGAGGTCAACCCTGCATCCTTCACCCAAATGTCTCTGATCTTCCGTTTTCTCCCTTGTAAGATGGGGCATAAGCATCTCCCACCTGGGCCAATGCAAGTGCTGCCATCTTGGTCTCCCAGCTTCTGCTATGGCCACCCTGTCTCCTGAGTCTAGTTTTCCATCTAGTGGCCAGAGGGCATGTGGGAACACCTGAGTCTGATCACATCCCTCCTCTGTTCAGAACCCTCCATGGCTCCCACTTCACTCAGAGTGAACGTCCAAGTCCTTCCTGTGGCCTACGAGGCCCTGCACAAAATGCCTGTCATCTCCTGCCCTTACCTCCTCCCACTCTCCCCCTCACCCACTTTCCTCCCGCTGCACCAGCCATCTTGCTTTTCTCCAGACACACCAACATTATGTGTACCTCATGTCCTTTGCACTGGCTGTTCCCTTTGCCTCTAGCACTCCCCACCCCCAGCATTCTATGGTTCCTTCTCTCACCTCCTCCAGGTTTTTACTCAGATGTTGTTTTAAAATGTTCCCCCTTTCTGCTTTATTTCTCGCTGTAGTTCACATCATCACCTAACAAATGAAATTGATTTTTTTTTTTTTTTGCAGTACGCGGGCCTCTCACTGTTGTGGCCTCTCCTGTTGCGGAGCACAGGCTTCGGACATGCAGGCTCAGCGGCCATGGCTCACGAGCCCAGCCGCTCCATGGCATGTGGGATCTTCCCGGACCGGGGCACGAACCCGTGTCCCCTGCATCGGCAGGCAGACTCTCAACCACTGCGCCACCAGGGAAGCCCGGGCAGAGATATTTATATCTTGTTCGGAGCACCGGCTCCAGACACACAGGCTCAGCAGCCATGGCTCACGAGCCCAGCCGCTCCATGGCATGTGGGATCTTCCCGGACCGGGGCACGAACCCGTGTCCCCTGCATCGGCAGGCAGACTCTCAACCACTGCGCCACCAGGGAAGCCCGGGCAGAGATATTTATATCTTGTTCACTTCTGTAGCCCCATCCCTGCTCTTGAGCAGAGCCAGACACAGTGGGCACTAAGTATTTGTTAAATGAATGAATGAATGAATGAGTGAATAAGGGCTATTGGGCAGCCTGAATGAGAGGGGTAAGGGAAGCACTCTTACAGCTGCATTCAGTTGGCGCTCCATAAAGGTTTTGATAATTCATACCACGTGTTGTTTATGGCCCAGGTTTTGGAGCTAGGTGTACCTAAGTTCAACTTCTGCCTCAGCTGCTGATTTCTGTGTGACACAGGGCAAGTGGCTTTCCTTCTTTATGCCTCAAATCCCACCTTTGCAAAAGGCAGTTAATAATAGTTGAGAACTCATGCAAAGTGTTTGGCACCATGCTTACCAGGGTGTCAGTTCCCAAGACCCCTTGGCTTGTTATCAATTCAGCAAACCTTCATCGAATCCAGACAACTCGGTGGTATTGCACAGCCCTGGACCAGCTGCCTCAGTTGCCCCATACAGCCGTGCACACTGCACACAGCAGAGGGGACCCCTGACCTGGGATCCAGCTGTGTACCCTCTCCCAGAGCTGCAACTCTCCCAGGGGGGCACAAGGATGCTCTAAGGGCTAGCAGACCCCTCGGCAGCTGTGTAGTCTTAGGCAAGCAAGGGACTTCTTTGAGCCTCAGTTTCCTCATCTGTAAATGGGGATATTAATGGTTCCAGCCTTGAACCATTGTGGGGAGGAGGAAGCTCCTCAAAGGTGAGCAGCATGGGCTCGGCACGGTGTTAGGATTCAGCAAGTGTTAGCTTTTGTTATGATGCACCTCTTGGGGCTATAGCCATAAGCAAGACAGAAAGAGTCCTTGTCTTCAGGTAGTGAATATTCTGGGAGAGAGAGGAACATTAACAATCCCCCAAAGAGACATAACAATAAATTGCTATGAGACCCTGGAGAAAGAGATGAGGATGCTAGGAGAAAGATTACCAGGAAGGTGAAATTTGTCTTGGGGGTGCTTTTGAGGAAGGAAGGATGAGTTGGAATGAGCTCTGGGAAGGGTGGATGGAAGAGAAGTCCAGGTGGAGGGCGCAGCAGGGGCAACGTCCCGGAGGCAGAGGCACAAGTTTGGTGCATTGAAAGAACAGCGAGGAATAGAACTACCATGTGATCCAGCAATCCCACATGTCCAGGGCATATACCTGGACAAAACTATTATTCAAAAAGATACATGCGGGAGTCCCTGGTGGCGCAGTGGTTGAGAGTCCGCCTGCCAATGCAGGGGACATGGGTTTGTGCCCCAGTCCGGGAAGATCCCACATGCTGCGGAGCAACTGGGCCCACGAGCCACAACTACTGAGCCTGCGCGTCTGGAGCCTGTGCTCTGCAGCAAGAGAGGCCGCGACAGTGAGAGGCCCGCGCACCGCGATGAAGAGTGGTCCCCTCTCGCCACAACTAGAGAAAGCCCTTGCACAGAAACGAAGACCCAACACAGCCAAAAATAAATAAATAAATAAATAAATTTATTTATTTAAAAAAAAAAAAGGTACATGCACCCCTATGTTCATAGCAGCACTATTCACAATAGCCAAGGCATGGAAACAAAATAAATGTCCATCAACAGATGAATGGATAAAGAAGATGTGGTACATATATACAATGGAATATTACTCAGCCATAAAAAGAATGAAATAATGCCATTTACAGCCACAAGGATGCAACTAGAGATTATCATGCTAAGTACAGTCAGAAAGAGAAAGACAAATACCCTATGATACCACTTATATGTGGAATCTAAAATATGAACCTATCTACAAAACAGAAACAGACTCACAGACATAGAGAACAGACTTGTGGTTGCTGAGGGGGACGGGGGTGGGGGAAGGATCGAGTGGGAATTAGGGGTTGGTAGATGCAAACTATTACATTTAGAATGGATAAACAACAAGGTCCTACTGTATAGCACAGAGAACTACATCCAATCTCCTGGGATAAACCATAACGGAGAAGAATATAAAAAAAGAATATATATATATATGTGTGTGTGTAACTGAGTCACTTTGCCGTACAGCAGAAATTAGTACAACTTTGTAATCAATTATACTTCAATTAAAAAAAAAAAGAAAGAAAGAAAGAATAGGGACTTGCCTGGCTGTCCAGTGGTTAAGACTCCGTGCTTCCAATGCAGGGGACTCGGGTTTGATCCCTAGTTGGGGAATTAAGATCCCACATGCTGCATGGTGCGGCCAAAAAATTTAAAAAGGGGGACTTCCCCGGCAGTCCTGTGGTTAAGACTTCTCTTTCCAATGCAGGGGGTGCGGGTATGATCCCTGGTCAAGGAGCTAAGATCCCACATGCCTCGGGGCCAAAAAACCAAAACATAAAACAGAAGTAATATTGTAACAAATTCAATAAAGGCTTTAAAAATGGTCCACATCCAGGAATAAAGACACAGACGTAGAGAATGGACTTGAGGACACAGGGAGGGGACGAAGTAAGAGAGTGGCATGGACATATATACACTACCAAATGTAAAATAGCTAGCTAGTGGGAAGCAGCAACATAGCACAGGGAGATCAGCTCGGTGCTCTGTGACCACCTAGAGGGGTGGGATAGGGAGGGTGGGAGGGAGACGCAAGAGGGAGGAGATATGGGGACATATGTATCTGTATAGCTGACTCACTTTGTTATACAGCAGAAACTAACACACCATTGTAAAGCAATTATACTCCAATAAAGATGTTAAAAAAAAAAAAGGTCCACATCAAAAAATAAGTAAATAAAAAAGAAAGAAAGAGAGAAATGACATCGAGGAGACCAGGGTGGCTGGGGCAGTGACAGGGGGAAGGGCAGGGAGATGTGGAGGCGGGAGGGCGGATGTGGGGTGCAGGGTTTAAACAGAGAAGGGCCATGATCTGGGAGCAAGTTGATAGATCCACTTAGGTGGAGGCGATCATAGGAAGAACTAGCATTTACTGAGTGCCAACTGTGTGCCAGGTAATGAGCTAAGGGTTTTCTTTTGAATCCTCCCCCAGGGATCCTGGAATACCACCCTTCCTATTGTCCCTCACCTTAGAGTGGTTTTCTTTTTTTTCCTGGTTGAACTTTTGATGATTTTACAGGTGAGAAAACTGACGCCCAGAGAGGTTGAGTAAGTTGCCCCAAGGCACACAGCCAGCAGATGGCAGAGTCAGAATTTGAACCCAGGCATCCATGCCTCTCTAGGTAGGATGAAGTCTCTGGCTCCAGATTCCACTGCCCTCGACTCACCTCTGGTCCCAGGTGCTCTCCCGGCTGGGCTGCATGGCTGTCTACCTCCTCAATCACCTCTGCTTTGGCCAGTGCTCCTCTTTCTACATCCCCGTTCATCCTCTGCAACAGCTGTGTGCCCGCTCGCATGCGCTGGGCCCCTGTGGTCCTCTGGTGTTGGGCGGGCAGCCCAGCCTCCCGTCGCCAGGTGAAGGATGTCCACTGTGTGGGTTGAGGGGTGTCAGTGCGGACCAAAGGCATGAGCTGAGCATCACGAATGGACACACAGATGCATGCACCTTGGAGAGACGGGGGAAGACAGGCTGAGAAAGACGCCAACCTGGACCATGCACACTGGGTCCAGCAACCAGGGACGCAGGGACAGCCAGATAGGTCTCCAGAGTCCTCACCCTGCTCCTAGGGACACCAGGCACAGCCCCAGCCATGGGGGTGGACCACTCATAGTCAAAGTGCATATTTATTGAGTACTCACTGTTTGCCAGACCCTGCTCTAAGTCTTTGATAAGTACTAACTCATGTCATCCTCAGAGCAGCCCCATGACATAGGGGTTAGTAGCATCACATTTTACGGAAAAGGAAACGTAGGTCCCAAGAGGCAAAGTCACTCACTCAGAGTCACACAGCAGTGCATGGCAGAGGTGGCATTTGAACCCAAGGCATGGTGGTTTCTATTTTTAACCACCAAGCTGGACCTCTTCTCCCAGAATGAGTCAAAGACTTTCCCAGCTGCAGGGAAGATAGATGGCCCCACCCAGACTAGGAGACACAGTGGTCCTAGCGATCCCGAGAAACCAAGGCCGGGAGGCAGACGGAGCTCCTGGGGGAAACCTGGGCTCCCCGAGTCAGAGGCAGGACACACGTGCCCCCAGCTGCCCCTCCTGTCCCTCCACCCCCCTGAGTCTCCACACAGCACCATGCCCAGTGTGGCATTTATAGGAACCATAAAGGTTGGCCAAGTTTATTTGTGTGTGTGTGTGTGTGTGTGTGTGTGTGTGTATTTCTCCAATTGGGGTTTCCTGGGAGTGGGTGGCCCTGTGCTGGAGCGTGGGCATCAGGGGGTGCTCCTTCCTCAGCTGGGCTCAGGGTCTGCAGTGGACGAGGGCAGCCTGGCTTTGGGCGGCTGGAACCAGGGCCCTAGCAGATGGGCCCGTCTGGCACAGACGCGGGGACATGTGGCGCTGTCAGGGTTGCCTCCAAATGCCCCCCGGAGCGCAGGGCGGGGGGCTGGCCAGGCCCCCCTCAGCCTTCTTCCTGCCTCAGGAAGGAAGGCTCCAGGTGAGGGGAGCAGGAGGCAGGGACCCGAGGAAACAGATGGGCCAGCGGGGCGTGGGAGCCTGTGACCTCTGACCTCACAGGCCTGCACAGAGGGGTGGGAACAGGCCAGGCAGGCAGCTCCCAAGCCCCTGCTCCAAGGGTCCTGAAGTGGGGGGTGATCACCAGGGGCCCACAGAGTAGGGGGCATACTCTCCCTCCTCCCTCCAGGGTTCTGTGCCAACCCCAAGCAGTGTCCGAGTGGGCAGCTCAGCCCTGGCACCGCGAGCACCCCTCTCTCTGGCAGGCATGAGGCGCCTGCTTTCCCCCCCTTCAGCTGTGCCCACCTCCTGCCAGCCGGGGAGCCAGCTGGGAACCTTGGTGCCAGGGGGGCCCCCAGAGTCCCTGCCCCCTCCCGGGCAATGCCAGCCGGCCCCCACCCCCGCCCCTCAGGCCCAGTAATGGGTGGGTAATGAGTGCTGGGGGAGCGGGGGAGGGGCGGGGAATGCAGGTGCCACAGGCGCTGGCACAGGGGCCGATAATCAGGTTTGCCAACGCCATCTGTCACCGCGCGAGCATCTGGGGCTCAAGGTGACCCTGTCACCCTCAGTTACAATTACGAGTTTGGCATCTGTATTAAAGCCCGCCAGCCGGCCAGGCGGGGTGGGGGGGCTGGGGTGGGCATGAGGGTGTGCGGTGAGCCCCGTCCCGGGGGTCCCGTTCCCAGGGGCTGCGTGGCTGCCAAGGCACGGGGCTTCTCTGTGCCTGGGAGAGTTCGTGTGTGTGTGCGTGTGTGTGTGTGTGCCAGCCTCCACAATTCTGTGAGTGAGCGTATCTGCGTGCAGGGCTGGGAGTCATGGGTTTTTGTGTGTCTCTGGGCGTGGTGGTTGTGTGTCTGAGCTTGGGGATGGCCAGGGCTGGGGGGCAGCTCTGAGATCATGTGGGTACACAGATGGGCGTGTGTTCATGTGCTGGGAGAGGAGCGTATGGCAGTTCCAGGTGTCTTTGCATGATGGTGTGTCTGGGTGAATGCATGATGGTGTGTGTGATGGTGTGTGATGGTGTGTGTGTGTGTGTGTATGTGATTGTGCATGTGTATCTGAGGGTGTGTGGTGCTGTACACCTGATGGTCACAGGCTGTATGTTTGGGTGTGTGGGTCTGTGTATAAGATCCTGTCGAAGTGTGTATGTGTGTGTTTGTGAATGCACAGGGGCAGCAGCTGGGAGAGGCTCTGTGTAGTCACTGCAGGGCTCCTCTCCTGCCCCTTCGGTTTGTTCCTGTCCTCACCAACCCTTGCTGGCAGGGCTCTAATGTGGGGGACTTGGGGAAGGCAGGGAGCTGGCTCTGAGGAGGGCTCTGGGTTCTTGGATCTGGATTCTGGGTTCTTGATTCTACTTCTTTTTTTTTTTTGGCCACGTCATGTGGCCTGTGGGATTTTTAGTTCCCTGACCAGGGATCGAACCCGGGCCCTGGCAGTGCCAGCGCCAAGTCCTAACCACTGGACTGCCAAGGAATTCCCGCTGGGTCCTTGATTCTAGATTCTGGAGGATAGGATCTAGATTTTTGGATTGTGGATTGTGGACGCTTGGACCTGGATTTTAGATTCTGGGTCCTGAGTTCTTGGATCTGGATTCTAGATCTTGGTATCTCGGATCTAGATTCAGATTCTGGATTCTGAGATCTGGTTTTAGATTCTGGGATTTGGATTCCAGGCTCTGAATTCTGGGTCTGGGTCCTTGCTGCTGGACCTTGGCTTCCCGTCTCTGGGTTCTGTGTTGACTTTGGCCTGTCCTCTCTGCCCTTCTATTCAGGTAGGGCCACTGGGCTGCCCACCATCCCCTGCACCCCCCCACCCCCTAACCTGATGGGTGCAGATAACATGCATGGCCACCAGGGGACACCCTTGGTTCAGATTTGGGCCAAGCTGACCTAGACATGGAGGAGTTAGGGGACCACCCTAGTCCGGATTGACACGGCTCTTTGAGGGGGGACGGGGACAGGGCTTCACTTCCCTCCCCACCCCTTCCAGTGTTGGCCGGTGACTGATGTCTGTCAAACATGGAGAACTGGACCCAGCATCCCCATAGATACCAATCTGGATCAAGGGACAGGGTGCCCAGTCAGTGGGTCAGATTGGGCAGAAGGCATGTGTGTGTCTGTGAAGGTGTCAATGAATGTAGGGAAACATCTGTGCATGTGTGAGGGTGCACCGTGTGTCTGGAGTGGCCACATATAACAGCGTTCCCATGGAGCATGAGCCCGTGTGGTGGTGTGTGGCCATGTGTTACCGGGACTAGGTGTCTGGCAGGATCCTCATGTGACGGCACATCTAGGGGCCGTATCTATAACTGTGAGTGCCACTCTGGTGTGGGGCACTAGTCCCTGTCATATGGCTGTGTCTGCCTATGACCATGACTGGGTCACTGGGTGGCTGTGGGTGTATTTGTGGGTGTCACTGTGCTCATGAGGGTGTCTTGGAGTGTCTGGGGGAGGGTCCCCGAAGACTGGGAGCCTGTGTCAATGATGTCTTGTCAGTTGGGGTGTGAAGATGTGTAGGAAAGAGGTGTGCCTTCTGAGAGTGTCGAACCAGGGAAGGCGTGTGGTCCAAAAGGGGGTCGAGAAGGGACCAAGGTGGGTGGGACCAGAGGCACTCAGAGCATTTCCTTCATTTCTTCCCTAAGTATGTCTGACCCTCGTTCTCACTGGGTTTCTCTATGGCAGTGTCTCTTCCCACTTCTCAGCATCTCTGACTTTGTCTGTGGGTCCTGGTCCTCTGCCTCATCCTGTTGCCAGGCACAGTGTGCTCTGTGGGTATTGGCTGGCTGGTCCTGTCTCCCACTCCAGCCCTTCATCTTCCATCTCCATCTTCCGACTCTGCCTCCCTTTGGCCCTTTCCCTCTGTCCTTCCTTATTTGTGCGTTTCTCTTGCAGGTCTCTCCCATCTCTCTTTCTCCATCTCTGTCCCCCTCTCGGCTTCTAAATGTCTTTGCCCATCTACAGCTCTGTCTCTCTCCATCTCTTGTCTCTCCCCGTCTCTATCTCTCCCAGTCTCTGCCGGCTCGAGTGGGTCCGGGTGGGTCCGGGACAGCCCGGCCCGGGCGCCGCTGCGAACAATGCCCCATTCACGCGGCCAGCCAGCGCCATGGCAACGCGCC
>NW_006796961.1:1502888-1510358 GCF_000442215.2 Lipotes vexillifer | reverse complement strand
TCCCGGGGCCAGCCACCCCCAAGGCACGGCGCCCGCCCCGCCCGCCCCGCGTGCGGGCCGCTCGTGCCAAGAGGATGCCATGGTTACGTCAGGCGCGTGCCCGCCCCGCGCGCTCGTGAAGGGGCCGGGCCAGCAGGGGGCGCTCGGCGGTACCCTCTGCCTGGAGTCAGGGCTCCTTCAAGGGGCCTTCAGCCACTCATTGCCTCAGTGTCCCCTTCTGTGAAACATCAGGGATGGGTAGAGTGAGATCCTGTGTATTTCTGTGTGTGTGTGTGTTTTCATGCCTGTGTGTGATGGTGAGTGTGTAGTTTGGGTGTGATGGTGTATCTGTGTGTTTGTGGTCTTTTGACTGTGTGCCCTTGTGTTTGTCTGCCTGGTGTGTGTGTGTGTGTGTGTGTGTGTGTCGGTGGTTTGGGTGTGATTATGTGCTTGTGAATTCATGTGACAGTGTGTGTGTCCGTGTTTGCATGCCTGAGGGGTGGGTGTGAGAGAGAGATGGTGGGTGTCTGTGGTTTGGGTGTGATTATGTGTTTGTGATTATGGGTTCAAGTGATAGTGTGTGTGCCTGTGTTTGCATGCCTGGTGTGTGTGTGTGTGTGTGTGTGTGTGTGTGTGTGTGTGATGGTGGATGGCCCCGTCGTTGGGTGTGGTTGTGAGTTTGTGTGACGGTTGTTTGTGGGTCTGGGGGTCCATGTTCACAAACTCATATGTGCCTATGTGTGTACTGGGTATAGGTTCCAAGGACTGCCAGGGCTTGGCTGAGCGCCCCCTCACCTGAGGGCCTCCTGGCGCAGAAGGGGGTGCCCAGCTGCCTGGGACCTCCCACTCCCCACAGGTTCAGGAGAGCCCCAGCTGATGAATATTCATGAGACAGAGGGGCTGGCACCCACCGCCTACAGCTGCGCGTCTATTAGCCCCCCTGCTCTCCAGGCACCAACTGCAGTGGGGAGAGGGGGTAGCAGCGTGGGCCTCTCCCCTTCTCCATGACTTGGGGGGCTGGAGGGCTTCCTAGTGACTACTGTGGGGGTCATGTCAGTGTGCCTCGCTGCTTGTTGGGATGGCTAAGGGACTGTCTCAACGTTGTGACAGGCATTGGGGAGAATGTTGTGTGACAGGATATCCTTGTCACTGTGGTGTGGCTGTCCCCCACTGTTTCTTTGTAGCTCTGTCCGGGGACTCTGGGCAGTGAGAGATGTGTACCTGTCACCTGCAACAGTGAGATGCTGAGTGCATGTCATCAGAATGTCTGTGAGCAGTTCTGCAGTGGCCTGTACCTGCTGGCTACCTGCTCTGTGACAATCAGGGTGTGTTGTCGCATTATTGGAGCAACTGGTTGGGTTCAAACATTGCTCGAGGGGCAGCTGTGCACCACACCCTGGGAATGAAGTGCTCAGATCTGCTTCCCCTCCTTGTGACCTAGTGGGGCAGTGACTCCGTGTGGCCACGTGGCTAACACAGCTGAAGGGGCACCCAGACAGGGTATGTGAGTGTGCCCCTGCTGGTCAGACACTGAATACAGTGTGAGGGTCAGCGTGTCAGGGTAAGTGTGAGGATGTGTGAGACGGTGTGGTTGAAGGCATGTGTGACCAGAATCCTTGAGGCTGCGATGGTACTTCTGTGTGTCACAGGGTGGCTGGGGGTGTGACAGGCAGCGTTGCTGGTTGAAAGTGTGACAATGTGGCTCTGTGTGTGGTTGAAGGTGTGACAGCATATGTGACAGTGTGGTGGTGTGTGACAGTGTGACTGAAGATGAGACAGTGCGGCTATGTGTGGCGGTGTGATTGAAGGTGTGATGGTGACACTATGTGTGTGACAGTGAGTGTGTGATGACATGAGCCAAGGGGCTATGACTGCCCCACCCCCACCTCAAGGCTGCACAGGGAGCCCGGCTACACTGTCACACACAGCTACACTGTCACATCCTCAGCAATGCTGTCACATACAGCCGTGGTGTCTTACCTTTGTGCTGGATCGAGAGGCCTTGTGACATGGGACTGGCAGCTGCTCAGCCTGAGGACACACATGGGCCTGAGACAGGGGATACCTGGAGATCCAGTGCCAGCCGGGGCTCTGCCTTGCTGCTGTGTCTTCCCTCTGCAGGCTGGGCTGGGGAGTGGCCTCCAGATGCGGTGGGGATGGGGGTGAGGGGGGGCTCCTCTGATCTGGGGGACCCCAGCTTGGGCCCTGGTATGTGGCTGGGTGGCCCCTGATGCTCAGCCAGGGACACAGTGCGGCCGGCCTCACCCCCCTGATACCCACACCCTGGTCGGCTGGGTGGTGGCAGCACACAGAGGCCCCATTCAGGAGCCAGGGCCAGGTTTCCAGGACGGGTGGGGTGGGTCTCCAGCCGGCTGCAAATGAAATGTTTCCCCAGCTCCTTCCCTTGCCTCCAGATGAGTGTTAGCCACAGGAAGCCCTGCCGCCTGCCTGTCCTTGGCGCTAGCCATGCTGTGCTGCTGGGGCACGTGTGAGTGTGTGTCTGTGGTACCTTGTGCACAGCTGCAGGCTGGCCTGAGTATCCCCATTTGTGATTTGGGGATGCCTGTGTGTGTTTTTGAGTGTCAGTGTGTGATCAGTTGTGACCATGGATGATCCTGTGTGTCTGTGTATATGGGATCTGTATATCTTTGTGTCACCCTGCGTGTGCCACATCTATGGATGATTTTGAGAACATCTGTGTACGTGACTCAAAAGGTCTGTAAAACTTTGTGTAATTGTGTGACTTTGTGTGTATCTGTGTAACTGGACTCAGTGTATGATTCTGGGAGTCTGTATAACTGGGTTTGTCTTTGTGAGTCAGTGTAAATCTGAGTCTCTATGGGGGAGGTCTATGTGATGGTGAAGGTCTTTGTGTGTGACTGGAGTGTTATTGGTGTCACTCTGTGGGGGAGATCTGAGTGGGATTCTCTCTGCAGCTGTGTGCTTGTGTGTCTGTGTACTAAGGGTGTGCGACAGCATTTCTGGGTGATCCTGTGTCTGTGTGTGATTATGGCATTTTACATGACCGCCCAGAGGAGGAGGAGGGTCTGTATCTTTGTGTGTCTGAGCATGCCTGTGTGTGTCTTTGTGATTCTGTGTGCACGTGACTGTAGGAGTCTGGTGTGTGTGTGTGTGTGTGTGTGTGGCATGGACGCAGGTGCCTTGACAGTGGGGCTGTAACTCTTCACTCCCCACTACAGTCTCCCAGCCCAGGGAGGGGGCAGCGAGCACAAGGCTAGGACCCCAGCCTGGGCACAGACCATGTCCTCCAGGCTGGGCAGGAGAGGCATAAGGCCCTCTTGGGGAGTGGGGATCCCCAGTCCTGCCAGGAGGGCCTAGAGCACCCCTCCCCAACCCTGGCAGCACCCTCAGCCTGGCTCTTGACTTATCTTGTATACCAGATGTTCATCCTCCTCTGCGGAGAGGCCTGCCCACCTGCCCCGGAGCCCAGCACTGCCTGGCCCCACCTTTGGTGGCCCAGGACTTGGCTGCTGGAGCCCAGATGTTTTGGTACCGCCTCCTACTGCCCCCAGCATCCTGGCTGGGTAGTGCCATGGGCCTGGTGCCCACTTCTCCCTCCTCCTCTCCTGGCACACCTGCATTGTAAGAACACACCTGCTGCCAGCCGCAGCCAGGTGGGCAGCCCCGGCAGGGAGGAATGTGGGAGATTCCAGCTGTGGCATCCCAGCTGTACACAGCCCCCCAGCAACACCCTTCTCCCCTGTGATTTCTTGAAGGCCAGGTGTGGTCCTAAGACCTGGGCTGGTGGGGGAAGGGGGGGCCCGGGTGTCCTCCAGAGCAACCCCTCAGCCTCTCTGTAAAAATCCTCCCAGCTGGCCCCCAGCGGGGCGGCGTGGGGGGGGGGGCAGAGTGGATGTGGATGTGTGTGCATGGTGTGGGGGGTGTTTGTTGTGGGTATGGGGGTGGTCTGAGCAACGTGGAGAGAATTCTGAGTGTGGATATGCTCATGAATATGGGGAAAATGTTTTGTTTGTGGGAACATGGATGGATGTGCGAGTGTGTAAGGAAGAGAGAGGGTGTGTGTGTGCACACAGGGAGGGTGTTGTGGTGTGAGGGTGTGTGAATGGAAGGATGGGTGTTGTGTGTGTGTGGATGGATGTTGTGCCTGTGTGTATGAATGGAATGCGTGTGTGAAGTGGGTATGGGATGCTGGTTCAAGCAGAGCCCAGGCTTGGCGCCAGAGGCGGACCGGGAGGGTGAGGAGGGAGTGGGAAGACCCCAGCCCTAGGGCCTGGCACGGATGGTGGAACAGGGCTGGGAGGACAGGTCGGCAGGTGGGGAGAGGACTGGGCCAAAGTTGATGGGGCTTCTGAGGGGTTACCCCTTCATGGCTGTTTGCAGAGGGGCAAGGAGGGTCCACCTGTCTCTCGAGGTCTCCCCAATTCCCCAGTTACATTAAAGATCCCAGACACCCCAAACCCTTCAACCATTCATCCCCCCTCCCCAAACCTTTCCTATTGCCTTCCCCTCCAGCCCCCCACAGGCCCACACTGCTCCAATGTCCCCTTCACCCAGGCCCCGTAACCCCCAGATTTATCCTCTGCTCCTTCCCTCAGCCATCCAAGCCCCACCTTGGCACCCCAAACCTCTCCCGGGCCTACATATCCCCAGTTCCTTCTCCCAGACATTCCAGCCTCTCTTGGGCCTCCTCAAAGGCCCCCAGACCCATCCCTGTCCCCCTCCAACTTCCTGCTCCCCGCTCCTCCCTATCTCCCTCCCCCTTGACCTATCCCTCACATCCCTTTCCTGAGCCATCCAAGCCCCCAGCCCCTTGATCCCCAAATCCCCTTCCTGTCCCTCTCCTCAGTCCCACACATCCTCCAGTGCCCTCCTGCAGCCCCTCCTCCATCCCCCCATGTAGCCCCGCCCCTTCTCCTCGGCACCCGCCCCCCCCCACTCCGGTGCCTCCTGCCGCACGCCCTCCGACTGCAGCGGTGGAGGCTGTGGCCGGGGAGGCAGCAGCGGCGGCCCTGAAACTTTAAACGGTGTTAAAAGTTTCTGTTTACGAGAAGCCCTTGAATTTTTAAGGACGTATCGATTCCCTCTGCCACAGGCTTGCATAGGCAGTGGCTGCGATGCAGAGGGGGAAGGCTGAGTCGGATCAGCGGGATCCCAGGATAGAGCCCCCCAAGTACGGCAATGACAGACACACATGTACCCAGGCACATCCTCAGGCACACAGAGACCTCCCTCCCTGACACACATGCGTGCACACACACCTAGTCACACACACCAACACAGCCCGATACACAGACCCACATCTCTGAAAAGACACAGAGCCCCGCTCCCTGACACACACAGTCACCTGTGTACACATACTCTGGTACACACAGATCTTCATCACTGCCCCAGACTCACAGGGACCCAACAGAGGGAAACACATTCCCAGTGACACCCAGTAACACTTTCAGCCACACAGACCCTGATTACAGATAGACCCCCTGGGTCACACACACTCTGGGATGCGTAGAGAGACCCACATCCCTGCCACACATACACAAACTTGTTATGTACACTGACACTTTCTGACAGAAAGAGCCTCACAGCTGATGCACACACTGTGGTCAGCTCAATACACACACACATATTCACCTAGGCACCCTCATCACCAGCACTTCCTGTCAAAGACCAGACACTGCCAAGGTGACCTCTACACCTAACTCCCACTAGAATGTCAGCGCCCCCCAGCACAGGGTCTTTTTTCTTGTTCCCTACTATGTCCCCAGTGCTAGGCACAGAGCCTGGCAGACACTCACCCTCTGACTCACAGACACCCCAGGTACACAGCCAGACCCGCATCACTGCTACACCACACTGGCCCATTCAAAGAGACTCCTAGACGGACATACACTGACCTGCACCTCCTTTCTCCAGAGGACACCCGGACCCACCCAGACTCCCAAGAACACAACTCTGGCCACCCTGCCTCAAAGACGCAATGTGAACAGGAACACACCCTCAGGCATATTTTCACATGGACATACACACACACCTGGGCATCGACACCCCTCCAACAGACAATGCATAGCTGAGAACTGCCACAGCTTCTTGCCCCAGGAGGGTGAGAAAGTGCTGGCTGCACCTGGCAGCAGTAGGAAGCTTTGCCTCAGCAGGAGCTGCCTGGGGGCTGCAGGCACCACCTCCCCGCCCACCCTGGGGGGGTCACTTAAGGGCTCCCCTTGCCCCCATGTCAGGGTCCTCTGCACAAACCTTTCCCCCCATTCCTCTTTGCTCTGGAAATGAGGGACCAGGGGCCTGCATGAGAGGAATGGAGCCTCACCGGGGGTGTGAATACATGTACCTGAGGCCTCAGTGCCCATTTCTGTCCCTGATGGTTGGGCTGTGTGGTCCTTGCTAGATTTGTGTGTGTGTCCATAATCAGGGCCAAGTACAAGTGTGTGTGTGTGTGTTGGGAGTGGGGCGTGGAAGGGGCCTGGGTGTATGTGTGTGATACCTGTGTACATCTGGGCATCAGGTGTGTGATATGTGTTCCTGTGAGCTGTTGTCTCTGCCAGTGTCACTTTGTATCAGGGTCAGTGCTTTCCCTGTGTTTGGTATGTATGTCCTGGTGTCTGATGGTTTGTGTTTGTGTGACAGTGCATTAGTGCATCTGTTTTGGTGCAGCTTTGTGCGTGTGTTGTGTGTGCATTCGGGTGTCTATGTATAGGAGTTGTGTGCCTGGAGTGTGTGAGGATATGGTTGTGTGATCATGACAGTGTCAGTGTGTCAGCATGAATCTGTATATGTCAGCATGCCCTGGTGTGTGTGTCTTGGTGTGTATCAGTGTGTGTCTGTGTGAGGCCCATATTGGAGTGTGTCCACCTGTATCTGGGAGTCTAAACATGGTTTGTTGTTGAAATGCATATGTGTGGGTATCATGTGATGGTGGGCCCTGTGTGCATGTCAGTGTGTGGGTTGTGGGTTGCTTTCCTAGTCTTGGGGGGGGGTGGGTGCATGTGTGTGGGTTGTGTGCCTATGCTGTGTGCGCGTAGGTGACTGCGAGTGCTTTGTTGGAATGTGGAACGTGCGGCAATGCGTTCTGTACGTGACATGTATGGAGGGCTCCGAACCTCGCTGCGTGTCAGCGTGTGTCTGCTTTGGAACGCGGGCCAGCACGTGTCGGGGGTGGCCGTGTTGGCGTGCGCCCCCGCGCGCGCGTGTCTGAGTGTGTGTGTGTGCATGTGTGCGTGCATATGTGTGTGTGTGCGTGTGTGTGTGTGTGTGTGCGCGCCGGCCGTCGCTCCCCCGCCCTGCCCGCCCCTCCCCGCGCCCCTCCTCCCGCCCGCGCCGCCCGCCCGCTCCCTCTCCCCGGAGTGCGCCGCTTCCAAACTTTGTCTAAACTTTCACTTTCACAGCGCGGCGGCGGCGGCGGCGGCGGCGGCGGCGGCGGCGGGCGAGGGTGACCGGCCGAGCGGCGGCGGCATGGAGTAGACGCGCGGCAGCGGCTGCGGCGGCGGACGCGAGAGGCAG
>NW_006796961.1:1487223-1502757 GCF_000442215.2 Lipotes vexillifer | reverse complement strand
CTCCCCGTACTGCCTCACCCAGGTACCGGCCGCCGCCCCCGCGCGACCCGGGAGGGGAGCGGGCGCAGGAGGCCGGCCGGCGCGCGCGGGCGGGAGGGCGGAGGGGGCGCGCTGCGGATGGGGGGAGTGAGTCCGCAGGCGGCCGAGGGGTGCAAGCCGTGCGGTGGGGAGTCCGGCCACGCGTGCGGGCGCCCCCGTGCGCGTGCGACCCTGGCCAGGAGGCAGACTCCTGTTGGGGGTTCCGGGGGCTGCCGGCTGCGTGCGTGGCGCTGCCCCTGTAGCGCGGAGCGGGAGTGCGTGTTTGTGTGTGTGTGTGTGTGTGTGTGTGTGTGTGTGTGTGCGCGCGGGCGCGCGCGCGCTCGACTGGGGTGCAGTGGGCAGCGGGACTCCCGCCGACCTGTGGGCGACTGTGGCGTGCACCCGGACAGCGTGGCCGCTGGCAGTGTTTGCGGGATGACAGAGTGGCAGGGGGTGGTCCCGAGGGCGCAGTGCGGGGACTGGGTCTGGCGGCGCTCCCTGGGGCGGGCGCAGCGGTTCCCGAGGGTGGCAGCGGCCGGCGTGCGTGGTGGTGGCCCCTGCGTGCCGCCGGGGTGCCCCGGGCGGGCCGAGCAGCCCGGGCGTCTCCCCAAAGTCTTTGTTCAGGCCTCACATGGGAGCGGGGCTAAGAAAATGGCGGGGCTCCCAAATTTCTGTGGGGCAGGGGAGGGGAGGGAGGGGCGGGCGGGCTGCCAGCCCTGGCCGCGCCTCTTCGCCGACCCTGGACGCCGCAGCCGCGGCGACCCCCCCCCCCAAAAAAAAAAAAACTTTCCTTGGCGCAAACTTTCCGGCCCCAGCCACCCCGGCTGCCGCTCGGTGGACCAGGCGGGTCTGGGGAATCCCATCCCGCTGCCCGGAGGCGGGAGGGGCTGGCGGGAGCCGCGGACACTGCCGACAGTGCTGGGGCCACGCCGCCGGGTCAGCCGCGGGCGCTGTGCAGACCTTGGCGCGCTGCGAAAGCGCGTCCCGCCTCCAGCGAAGTTCCCTGCACCGCGCTCGGCAGGCGGCAAAGGCCCGGGGGATGCCTGCCTTGCCACCCCACCCTCTCCGGTGGTGGTTCCTGGCTCTGAGAGGGCACAGAAGCTGCCCAGAGCCCCACAGCAGCTCTGGTAGCGCTGTCTGCTGGGCCACACTATAGCTGGCATCCCAGACTCCGCAGAGGCGACACCTGGGGGCTTCCTAGCCCTGCCTGCCAGCAGGGCCTGCGTTTGTGGGGGGAGTCTCTAGGCAAGGCCTGGGTCCTAATTGTCCCCTCTGCCAGTCTGAGCCTTGCCAGCTGTGTGCCAAGTGTGCCCAGGCTGGGAGTGGGAGTCCATGTGAATATGGCTGCTATGTGGGTGTGGTATTGGCGAGGGGCTAGAGGGTATGTCAGGGGTGTGTGTCAGCCCCCCACGTAACAAACAGAATGCCCACACCACACTCTCGTATCCACAGATGCAAGTGTGTGTGTGAGTCAACCTCGGGGGTCTGCTTGTGGCCTTGTGGATCAGCCGTGGGCAGCCCTGTGTGTATGGACACGTGTATGGCCCAGGGTGAGGGTCTTCCTGTATAGGATGTATGTGTTGGTGAGGTACACATGCACACGTATGTGTCACGGTGTGTATGCAGGTGTGAGCAGGCACTCTGGTCGCTGTGGCAGTGTGGGGGACCCCCATATCTGTGCCTCTGACTGGCCGGCCACCCATCTTGGGCCCCCACACGACGACCCTACCCACCTACCTGGGTCTGAGCTGTGGCTGCCTTTGGTGCCACATTTGGCTGGCCGATGTGGCTGGTATTCGGGGCCTAGTGGGACCAAGACCTCATGCTTGAGCCGCCCCTGGCCCACCAGCCGCCAGTTCGGCTCCCTGGCCTACCCTCTTCCTCAGCCTGGGTGAGAACTTGGCTCTTCAGATGTCACAGACCTTGGGAAAGAAAATGCCAGCTGATCCACTGGTGACAAGACTAGGGAGGGGCTGGGGTAGCCCCCAGACCCAGGGTGATGGCCAGGGCTTGGCCTCTCTGACACCTTCGAAGGGAGCAAGGGCTCAGCTCTGTGTCACAGGCCTGAGTATGCCAGGGCGTCGGGGGAGAGAAGGGGGCACGGACTCGCTAGATTGAGCCCCTCAGCCTTGGGCAGGAGGCTGCTGTTGGCTGGTCAGCAGGGTCCAGCCTTCCCTTCCTGACGGCCACATTTCTGGGAGCTAGTCTGTTTTTATAAATCTTTCTGCTTCCATAGTTTGCTCTGCCAGTTTCTGTCTTTTCCTCTATCTCTGTCTCTCTCTGCCCCTTTTCCATCCGTCTGTCCTATATCTTTGACTGTCCCTGTCTTTCCCTGTCTCTCTCTGATTCTGGTTCTGGCCCCATCTCTGCTCCCCCCCTCCCCCTGAGTCTCGGACTCTGTCTCTTCTCTGGCCTCTGTGTGTGTGTGTGTGTGTGGTGTGTGTGTGTGTGTGTCTCTCTCTCTCTTTCTCTCTCTCTTCTTTTTTTCAAACCAGAATTGGCTTCGATTTTAAAGTCAATAAATGATTGAGCAGGAACGAGCTTGGAGCAGCGGGGCCCTAGTGGGGAAAGGCACTGTGGGCGAGGGGGAAGGGCGGGTGTGGGGGGAAATCTCCTTCTGGAAAAAGCATCGAAATCCAGGGCGGCTGGGCGGGGTGCTTGCTGGAGCTGCTTGAGCCCACTGCAGCCATGGGCCTGAGTCCTCGGTGGAGGGGAAAGGGGTGGATGGATGGCCCCGCACCCCTAACAAACAGCGGCACACAGGATGTGGACACACACATACACCACCGCTGCCGCCAAGATGAGGACATGAACGACATGTTTATGCTGATATCCAGACACAGCAAGTTCGGCCATGGACAGACGAACTTACGGACACAGGAAACGGTGGACCTGTGTTCTCTCCCCACTGGCACACACACACAAACCCCTTGAGATGGGATATGTATATCGACATAAACGCACGGAGACACAGCGATACCGTCCAGACACATTCAAATACAGGCTGACTCAAGTGTATGTTCATCCCCACACTTACACAGACCCGAGGGCACATACCTTTACACAAGACACAAGGCTGTTGGCTTACCTGGGTGTGTATACAGACACGCATGTTCGCCGACATCACCTGCCACATGGCCCCACGGGAGCAGTGGAATGTTCACGTACCCTTGTTTCCACGCAGCCACATACACACTCCTTCAGGGGAAGGGAATGGACTGGGGCCTCCATGATGCCCCCCCAGCTCTCTCCCTGGGTCTCTGTGGCCACCCCTCTGTCCCTGTGAAGCTGTTGCTCCCTGTCCCGGCACCAGCAGGGGCCTCCTTTTTATGGCGCATTTTCTCTCTGGCTCTGGCCCTGCCTGCTTCATGTCCACTGCTGGGGTGGGAGGTGTGTGTGGCCACGAGCTGGGACAGAGTAGGCCATGCCTGGGGTTAGGTTGAGCTTGGACAGACTGAGCTCAGAGCCAAGGGCTCTGCTGAGTTAACACCGGGGCAAGAGGCTCCCCTCTCTCTGGGGGCTGGAGCCAGGGGTCCTGGCCCAGCCAAGAATGTCTTGTGTGGCCTCAAGGGCTCCCAGGTGGAGCTGTGGGAGCAGAGGTTGAGTGTTAGACTTTGCAAATAAGACAGCACAGGGTTTGAGCTCCAGCTCTGCATCTTAAATCCTGTGATCTGAAACACAGGACTTTCTTGGTCTGTAACATGGGCAATAAAAAAGAAATAAATAAAAATTAAAAAATAAAATGGGCAATAATAGTACCTACCTCTCATGCTGTGATTAAGCTCAGTGTCATGCCTGGCACACATAGCATGTGCTCAAGAAAAGGAATGACATGTCATTTTGGTTATCATCATTAGGCCAGCCCCGGGCCCTCCCAGCTGAGGGTAGGCTGCTTCAGAGGGATGGAAGCCAGGGTCAAGCACCTCCCAACCATAGAAATCCAAATGGACTGTCTGGAGGAGGAAGCAAGAGAAGAGTTCGGAAGGAAAGAGGCCAGCTCATGGCCCAGCGGTTTTCCTTTAGGTGGGGTCCTGTAGGCCAAGTAGGGGACGGCAGGGGTTCAAGGCAGGGAGAGGTGATGGTGGGGGTAGGGGAGGGGGCAGGGAGAATGCCAAGGCCTGGGCTGCCCTGTGGGGACCAGATGCCATTCTTGGGGGCTCTGGCTGCCCTGGCCCTTTTCCTAACCTCGACCAGGCCTGCTTTGGGGCTGGGCTCTGAGGCCTTGTGCCAGAATGTGCAGGAGTGTCTGTGCACATGAGTGCCCAAGTGGGAGTGGGGCAAAGAGCCTAGAGACCTGGGTGGGTCCCGGTGGTGACCTTAGGGATGTCTGCACGGCTCCAGAATCATTTCTGCATCTGCATCAGGGCATTGGCACCTGGGACCACCATGGGGACAGGATGCATGTGCGGGACCCTATGTGGGCACTTGGCAGGGTCAAGTGGGCGTTTCAGGTATATGCAGGGGGTGGGCATGCAGCTGTGGCTGACAGTGAAATCCCCCCGCACTGACCACCTGCTTCCACTTCCAACCCGCTGGGAGCCTGGCCTTTCTGGTCTGCTTGGTTCCTGTCCTCTGCTCTCGAAGTGCAAGTGTGGGACCTCCCACTTTCCTCCAGCTGGACCGACAGAGGATGAGGAGGCCCGGACAACCGTGCTTTCCTCCAACGCGGTGCTGAGGATGGGGCTCCTGTCCCTCCTAGCTGAGGTGGGAAAAAGGAGGGGGTGTCTGCACTTTCCTACCCCGAAAACCCTGGATGTGGAGGCGAAGGGGCCAGGGGAGACATCCCTGAGCCGCTCCCCGGGTTCTCCCTGATTCGCACGTGTGTTCGTCGGCATGGTGAGCCTTAGAGCCACCATTTTCCCGAGGACGGCAGTGTGGCTGTGCGTGTGTGGGGGTCCCTTTCCAAATGTCCCTGTGTCTCCGGACGGTATGTCACTGGATGCTGCCTGGTGTCTCTGAGGGCCATTCCAAGCTCCGTCTCTGTGTATTCGGGTGACAGTGGGGTTGGTGGTGTGTGTCACCATGTGTGTCGGGATACCTGATGTGGTCCTTGTGTCACAGTGCCGCTGTGGTACGTCACTGAACAAATCATCGAATCCTCTGGGTGTCTGATCGTCGTGACAAGCGTTGTATCCGTGTGCCTTACTGTGCATGGCGGCCTGTTGTGTTGACATACCTGTGTCAATGCATGCGCCTACAGGTATCGCCCCCATGGCATTGTGCGTCCCGGACTTGTCCCTGTGACTATCAATGTGTGTTTCACCACATGGGCCCCTCTCCCTGGCCTCCCTTGGCCTCTTGGCACCTTGTGAAGTGCCCACCATGGCGGCCAAGCTAGTGTCTGGGAGCAGGCTGGCTTCTTCGAGGCTTCCCATGAGGTCGGGCCGCCATGGTGGCCCTGCTGTGGGCCCCACCCGTGCCCCTGGCCCGGCATGGACAGAAGCCCGTTGTGTGGCGAGGTGCGGGTGTGTGTTTGGGCCGCCCACAGGCCTCCCTCTGTCTGCCCGGCGCACATTGATCTTGGCTTCTGCCTGTGTCCGTCCTGGCCTGGCCAGCTGGGGTGTCCGGCTGTCTCTGTAGGCCAGAGCCCACCGCCCCCTACCGTCCCCAGCGGCCAAGCCTGCCCCAGGTCCCACACCTCCGTGCTGCCCGCTGTCCCTCCGAGGCTCTGAGAGCGCGGATTTGGAAACTGAGGCCCCCTGCCTGTTCCCCCGCCCCCCTCTCCTTCCTCCCTCTCTCTCCCCACCTCCCGCTCCCTCACTCCCTCTCTCTCTCTCTCTCCTCCTGCCAAACGCATCTTGGCTCTGTCTGAATATCTCTCCTCCTCGATTTTTGGCTCCAGCTCTGGGCGCGTTCACTAAAAGAAGGGCTAGCTCCCCCCTTCCCCGCCCCCCTTCCTTGCTGCCTCCCCCCCCTCTGGAGGAGCCCCTCTGAGGGCGGGAGTGGCCGCGTGCAGGGGCCTGGGCCCCCAAGTGGGCTTGGCCAAGGGGGCACAGGCCTGGTGGGCGAGGGGGCTGGGTGGACTGGGCCTGGCAGCCCGAGAGAGCGGTGGCCGGGGTGACCATGCTGCCCGGCTGGGCGGGCGGCCGGGTGGGGAGGGGTCGGGGGCACGGAGCTGGGGTGTCTGGCTTCTGGTGGGGCTGGCAGGCCTCTGTGAGGCGCAGCTGTGCCCAGAACGCCAAGCTGCGTTTGCCATCACTACCGATGTGGCTGCGCCAGCGGGGAGGGGGAGGCGGGTGGCGGGCACTGCGGCGCTCCATAGCCAATCGGAAGCTGGGGTTGCACTGGGGAGCTCTCCCCCCACTGGGCCCCACCCTGAGGGAAGCTGGGGTTGGTGGCCAGCAGTGGGTAGGGGGCAATGCCACCACCACCGCCGAGGACTCTGCCCCCTTGGTTGAAAGCTCGGGGCCAGCCTTCCTGGCACAGATCGGGCAAGGGCGGGGGGGGGGTTGTCTGTCCCCACCTGAATCCTCAGGAGCCTAGCTGGAGTAAGGGGCAGCTCAGAGGCACACCCCACCCCCTTGGCCCCAGGAAGCGGCTTTCAGTCCGGGGCAGCCAGGAGCTGGGGGTGGGGGCGAATCATCCAGGAGGGTCCGTCCAAATATCGGCTTCAGTAGAATCATCTCGGGGGTTTATTCCAGGTCCATCTCACACAAAGTCGCACACTCTCATTGGCACACACAGGCACAAAGAATCACGCTGTCACACAGGCACGGCACACCCTGGCACAGCACACAGGAGCACACAGACACAGGCGTTCCCACACAGAGGCTCGCCTTCGCACCCAGACACCTAGGGATGCCCGCCACACTGAACACAGAGGCTCGTGCTACGCACGCAGGGACACACATGTGCGTGCAGACCCTGGGGCACACATGGTCACATGGTAACACACCGTGAGACACACAGCACAGACACAGGCACTGCCACCGCCCAACACACAGGAGCTCACGGCCCCACAGACACATGGTGAGAAGCACACAGCACACGCACACAGTGACATTGTCAGACACATGGTGATACACACACACCTGGTGATGTCTGGAAGCATTTGGTTGTCACACTTGGAGGGGGGTTTGCCACTGGCACCTAGTGGGTGGAAGCCAGGGATGCTGCCCAATACCCCACAGTGCACAGGACGGCCCCAACCACACATAATGATCCAGCCTCCAATGTCAACAGTTACACAGGCCCAGCTAACCCCTGACACCCACTGCGCGCACATACACACACACACACACACACACACACACACACACACGGACAAGAGTCCAGCTGACACAGTATCTCACAGTGTCTTTCTTACTAGGACCCAGGTTTTGTCACAAATGCAGTGCCCCCCACCTCTCACACACACGCACAAGCCCAGGTGCAGATGGCGTGGCATGTACGCAATCCCACGTTGCTCCAGCACACAGGGACGAGGGTCACACCCACACACCCATTCACACCTGGGCCACACCTGGCCCTGCTTGGAAATGGCACCTGAGAGGCGAGACCTGCCCTCCTTGTACCTCCCCTCTACTTGCTGGCCCCGCTGGCTGTCTTTGAGCAGCAGATCCAACCACCCCAGCCTCTCCTGAGGGAACTGGGAGCTCTGAGTCCCTGTGCTGGTTTGTAGAGGCCTGGGGGATACTCCTGGGAGGCCACATGCCCACCCATGCCCAGGACACCCTGGCCCTCTGGGCCCAGCGGCTGGGGGCCCCCGTCTCACAGTCTTGCTTGCTTCTGGCAGCCATCGAGACCGTCTAGGATGGAGGCGAGGCTGACCTCTGAGACTCTTGTCCTCCGTGTGGCTGTCTCATTAATCCTCTGGCAGTTGACTCCTCATTTCTGACTCTGGAGAAATACGACTGGTGGAATCATACAGGAAGAAAGCGTTTTGTGGGATAATAAGTGAATGAGTGTTTGTCCTAAAAATCACAGCAATGGCTAAAGTGTGCTGTGTGCTCGCTGTGTCTCGACCTGTGCTAAGTGCCTTCCTAGCTTGTCTCCCTGAATCCTTCCACATGAGGCGGGTGTGGCAAGGGTTAGCTGTGCCCATGTGTGTGTCTGACAGTATATTAGGGCAGGGTTTCTCCACTTTGGCACTGTTGGCATTTGGGACATTTGGACATTATTAGGGGAATGGGGCCTCTGAGCCAACTTCCTGGGTTTGAATCCTGGCTCTGCTACTCACTAGCTGTGTGACCTGGGCAAGTCGCTCAACTTCTCTGGGCCTCAGTTTCCTCTCACAGGGTTGTGGTAAGGATCAGGAAGGAGTTGGCTTATCCAGAGTCCTTTAAAACAATGCTTGATGTGAAGTAAGTGCTTGATTTTATAGATGAAAAACTGAGACTCAGAGAGGAAGCACCCTGGGACAAGGCCAAGGGCTAGAAAGTGGTGGAGCCTGAGCCCCTTCTCTGATTGCCACCATCCTAAATCCTACTGATGGGACAAAAATGCAGCTTATTCTCTGGCCTTTACCAAATTTCGGAGTGGGCCTCTAGGCCTCCATACCCCCATTTGAAGTATGTCCCTGCTGCTGGCCCTTGAACCGTCCTTACGGCTCTGACCTTCAGATCTTTTTCTGTCCAGGGCTCAGAATGAGAGTGGATGGTTATCTCATCCCCTCTGCACACCCACTGGCCAGGCTTGCCCTCACCTTCCTGGCAGGGCCCAACACCCTCTCCCACACATTGCTGGGCACCTAGCCGAAGCCCTCGTGCTGGGGGTGCAGCCAGGGACCTGTGCATTCCTTCCACAAATATTTGTTAAGCACCTCCTGGGTGCCAGGCCCTGTTCTAGGCCCTGGGGGCTCGGCGAGGAGCAAAATCAGTGGAGGTGCCAGCCCCGGTGAGAGGGTAGACCGTGAACCCGATAAACAAGGGAGGGTCCAGCACTTGAGACAGCGATAGGTGTTATGGGGAAAAGAGAACAGTAGGGTCCTCGGAAGTGCTGGGCAGCTGTGGTTTTAGCAGAGGTGGTCTGGGAGGCCTCGTGGCTCGGTGTTGACTTTCAACTCTGTTGCTCTGCCACAGCTCAAGTGCGGCCTCCCAGGCCCTTTGCCCTCTCCAAGGGGGCGGTGCAGAGGTCAGGGGTACGTGACTTAGCATGGTTGCTCCCACCGTCTGCCCGGAACGCACAGCCTGCTGTTGCTGCAGTCTGAGGTCATCCATTATCCGTACTTGTGGATACACCGTATGCTGCCCGCCTAAGACCAGGGGACAAGATGGCCGGTGTCTCTTCTCTACAGAAACTGGGCGTCAATGGGCACCGGGCACTCTCAACTGTGCCGCTCTGAGCTTGGGGGTGGGGCTGGGGCAGCTGGTGGCCCGGAGTGGCACTTCCACCTGGGCCCCTCAATTTAGCTCCCTTGGGGCGGGTCCAGTTTATTTTTACCCCAGCCTGTCACCCTGGCAGTGCCAGGCCGTGCCATCTTTGTAGGGTCTTGGGGACCTGCCCAGGGCTTGAGGGGACCTGGCTTTGTCTGCCGGACCCCCGATTCCCAACTAGGTCCCCATCTCCCTCCACCCCCAGAACTCCAGGTGTGAGGGCTCTGGGCTGGGGCTAGTGGGGTAGGCACTGCTGGCTGGCAACCATCGTGCCCAGCCTGGTGGCATTTGGTTTGGCACCCTGCCTGCCCCCCACCCCCACCCCATGCCTGGGCAGAGCCGAGCGGCTGCTGCTGCCAGTCTCCATCTTGAAGCTTGGAGTGGGGGTGGGGGAACGCTGGGCACCTCCCGGCCCCCTGCCCGCCCCGTGCCACCTGGGGCTTATCCCCCATGCCTACTCCTTGGAAGGGCCCGGGCTGCTTTTCCCGCTGCCCCTTTGCATCCTGGAGCTCGGCGAGGATGCCCGCCTGGCTTCCATCTTCCCTGCTCGCTTCCTCGCTCTCGCCTGCTTGCCTGTAATGGCTCACCATTTTTGGCATCTCCTCCCCCTCCCCCTCCCATAGGCGCCAACCTCACTTCCAAACCCGCCATTGCTGGCTCTCTGGCCTCTGCTGCCTGGGGCTGGGACCCTGGAAGAGAGAGTTTGGGGGGCCGAGCATATGGGCATGAGGGGGGCTTTCTGGGTGCTTGTATGAGTGTGTGTCTGGAGGGGGAAACATGCTTTGAGCCAGCTCGTGCAACCAGCCTCGAGGTTGGCAGAGCTGGGCTGCAGGAAGGGGGTGGCAGAGAAGTGCAGACTCTCCCATTTCTGACCGGCCCCGGGGCCTCGTGTCAGCCTCTGGGCCACTGGGAGACCAGGTGGGCATTTCTGTCCAAGCCGGGGGTCTGGACTGGGAAAAGCAAGGCTTCATTTGTAAGGTGCTCCAACCCTTCCTCCCCCGAGTCACCCCCGTTCCCAGGACTTCCAAGTTTTCTGTTCACCCCGTCCAGAACCAGGGGTGGGGGAATCAAGCCCCACGTTGGGCACTCGTGCCCCCAGAGGGACAAGGGACTTCGGAGGAACCGGTTTACTCCCCCCCCCCACCCCAGCTCGCTGCCCGCCTCTCTCGGCACTAAACAAAGTTTGCTAAGTAACTTCAAATGTTATTTGAGGACGGCCTGGCCTCAGCCCAAGGCGGCCCTGTGGAAACTTGTTTTTCGCTGCCGAGGCTGCAAGTATCAAAGACACACTTTCGGGGGGGGTGGGGGGGGGTGGGGGTGCTTCGACGCTTCTCCCCTCTCTCTGGCAGGGGCTGGCCCTGAACGGACACATAGACACACAGAGGCCCGCACCGGCAGAGGGACACACACATCATGCTGTAGCTTGCGACACCAGACACATGACAGGCAAGGACCATAGCGCTCACTGATAACACACACAACACACACATACTGACACACCCAGTGGGGAGGAAAGGGTTTGGAGTGTGCTGCCCCCAGCCCACAGGCCCTGGGATTTTTCCAGCTGGTGAGGTTTTTCTGCACTGGGAAAGTGCATGGCCACGAAGCCTGGAGTCCTGCATTCTCAGGTCTCGTGGGCGTGAGTGGGTGCTCAGATGGGTCCCCTCCCCTTTCTCAGCCTCAGTTTCTCCAACTGTAGAAGGAGGCACTGGGCCCAGAGGGTGTAAGAAGCAGAATCCCACACTGATGAGAAGAGTGCCTGGGTTAGAATCATTGAAGGGAGGAGTGGGTCCCTAATAGTGGGGTCTGAGCATGAGGGGTGGGGTACAAGCAGTGCTCATAGGTGTCAGCTGGCATTTCTGCAAACCTGATGGGTGTCCACCCTGACTGGACACCCCGACCTCAAGCAACTCTAGGTTTGCCAGTTCCCAGGGAGGTCTCTGTTTTTCTCCCCGCTCCCTCCATTTCTCTCCTGGCTTTTCTTGATCTTTCCCCAAATCCCTCCTTCTCTGGGTCTCCACCAGCCCTGCCCAGGCCTGGAGCTCAGGGAAATCGTGGGAAACAGGCTTGGGGTGTGTGTCCCTCACCGAAGCCAGACAGGCCTGGGGTCCTCCATGCCCTGAGGTCCCTGATGAGCCTCCTGGAGTTCCCCAAACTCAGGCAAGAAGCTGGGGGGTGGGCATCTGAGCTGACACAATGTGGGAGGGGGAAGATCCATCATAGGGTCCCTCTGAACCATCGCCTCCTGAGGTTTGTAAACAGATGGGATCCCGCTGGACAATAGAAAGCCCAAGGCTGGACAGGACACCGGACTGACCCGCCCCCAGGCCCTGGGAGCCTCCCCATCTCACTGTCAGCCAGACCCTCACTGAGATAGGTTTATGGGGGTCCCCTGGTCCCAGCCCCACACACCGCTTCATCTCCACTCACAGTCGGTACCCGCAACACCCCGCCACCCGCAGTCTGTCGCGCAGTGACAGCCTGTCACAGGCACCGCCGCACACCGGCACAATCTGTCGTCCACGCACAGTCTCACACACAACCTGTCACACACACGCACACACACACAGCGGCACAGTCACACACACAGCCAGCCTCACGCGATCACACCAAGCGTCACAGCTTGTCACAGCCATAGACTCCTCACAATAAAAATAACAGCTACCAACTCCAGAGCAATTATGCCTGGGCAGTGGGTGGGCGGGTGCATGTGACCTCCTGTAACCCTCTCAGCATAAGGCAGGTATGAGTAACCTGTTTTACAGATGAGGAAACAGGCCAGAAGGTCAAGTGCCAAGGTCATGAGGCTAGAAGTGGGGTGGCAGGAACTACTCAGCCAGGCCCCCAGGGGAGAGCAACATTTAAACAGATCTCATTGCTTTTCAACCCACTCCTATCCATCTGAGACTCCCCCTTCTGGCCCCCGTCATGGGAGTTCCCTTCCCATTCCGCAGATGGGAAAAACTGAGGTTCTAAGCAGCCCAGCCAAGAAACAGAGGAAGGGGCCTCCTGGCCCCTTGCGTAAGAGGGCTCAAACTGTCTGCCTTCACCTGAGGAAATGTGAGCCATGCCCTCCAGCCCAAATGTTACTTTGCTCCTTTTGGACCGCGGTGGCTGCAGCCTGCGGTTCTGCTGGATTCCATATGTAGGAGCCTTTGGCTGGGGCCAGGGTTCTGGAAGGCAGAGAAGTCCTGGGTCTTCAAAACCTCTGTCTCCATTCACAGTTGGGGGTGGGAGTGGCAAGCCGTAGGCTGCCAGGCAAGTCCCTCGGCCCAAGCCATGCCCGGGAGACTCGGGCTGTCCTGTACCCCTACTCCCCAGGGCCCTCCGCATTCCAGGGCGCTTCCTCCTCCTCTGCAGCTCTCTTTCCCCTTCTTTGTTCCACCACCCCCACCCCACCCCCTCCCCGCTCCCCGGGGCTTCCCCCATTAGTGCTGCCCCGGCCAAAACCAACACCGCTCCAACGACATCCCGCTGAGACCCGCCGGGCGGCGGCGGGCCCTGCCCCCTGGCCCGCTCAGGGGCCAAATCCTGGCTCGGCGTGGCGGCGACGGCGGCCCCGGCGCACGTGGCTACCCTTAGGGCAAGCACATGCGCACACCCCGGCACATCGGCCCCGACGGGGCACCCGGGCGGGCGCACTCCCAGGTCCAACGCCCCAGCGGACACCCGGCCGCGCGCTCGCACTGCACGTAAGCACGCTTCTGCACAGGGGCTCAGACCCCGGTCGCCAGCGTGCCCTAGCCAGGCGCCCCCAACCGGGATCCCAGGCACCGCCAGCTTAAACGCAGACATGGGCCTCACGCCCCAATGGGACTGCTGGGAGCACACCCCCCCATAAATAATACCCTTTCCCAACCTCAGATGGGGTCGCGGCGCGCGCGCGCGCGCGCACGCACACACACACACACACACACACAACACACACCCATGCGCTCTTGCTTGCATCCTCACCGAGGTTCTGAGCGCTGGTACTGCCCTGCGTCCCCACGGGGGTCCCGGGCTTAGGTGAGCCTGCAGGAACTGCCGGTGCCCACGCACGTGGCTCCAGGCCCACGCGGGCACACACCTCCCCAGTCTGCACACGCGTGTATTTCACGTGAGCTGCACACCTGCCAGGCCGCCCAGGGCACCTGGCTGCAAAACCGCATTCAGGTTTTGGGGGAGGGGACTGGGAATCGGAGGCCTAATTCCCACCGCCCCCATCTCTCTTAGAACACCCGCCTCCCCAAATGTCCCTGGGGCGCAGGTGAGACGCCCTAGAACTGTTGCCCAGTGGCGCCCCTGCATGTGCTATATTTATATTGGAAATGTGTACCTTTATATATATTTCTTATATGTAAGAACCTCCCCCCATTCCCGCTCCACGTTTATACTTGGGTTTTACCATCCCTATTCGGCTTCTTCCCCAACCTGCAAAAAACCCCATTTCTCCAAGCAGGGACGTGGGGCGAGGCGGGAGCGGCCTCCCCCCTTCCCACTGTGGACGCCCCTCGTTCTTAAAGGCTAGGGACCCCCTTCCCACGAAAGGCCGAGCTACATCACCGAATCCCCAAGCCCTCCCCGAAACACAGTCGCGGGGGTGGGTGCTGGTGGCGAGACATTGCTTTTTGGTGTGTTTGCTGTTGCTGCTTAAATTAATCCTGAGTGACGGCCTGCAATTCCTCTCCACAAAGAGGCCATTTAATGGCCCCCCCCTTCTCGGGCGAAACTTCCATTTGCCCCCCTGAGTCCAGCTTGGCAGCTCAGGCCGCGCGCTACCAGCCCTCCTGGACTTTCCCTCAGGTGCGCCCGGGGCTTGGAGGCGGGTTCCCTGTGAACACCGTGGACCTCAGGAGCGAGTGTGGGTGGGTTTTGGAGGGAAGGGGGATGTCTTAAAATAGAAGCGCCTCGCTGAACGGAGGTGGGGGGAGGGTGTCCCAAGACTCCCTAGACGGCCCCACTGCCCAACCAAAGCGCTCCGGATGCCCCCGCCCGCTGAAGAAAGATCAACTTCCGTGCCTTCTCTAGAGCGCCCCGAGGGGAGGATCCAGACCGTCCCCCACGTCGCCCTGAAGCCCCCCAGTCCGCGTGTGTTTGTGGAAATTCCGGCAGAGCCGTGCAGCGGGTGCCCGGTGCCCGTGTGCTAGCCCCAGTGTATGCCCCTCGCCAGGCTCCCGCCTCCTGCGACTCCTTTCATTGTCACCTCTCGGGTATTCTTTTCGTGCGTGACATTTCCCCGACCCGCTGCAATTGGCTCACGCTTGGCTTGGGGGGGCAACGTAGGTGGGTGGGGGTCGTGGGGAGGCCTCCCCTGGGCTCAGGCAAGGGGAGAACTGGGTGTTTTCCACGCGCGGAACTTGGGTGCTGACTGTCGTTGTCACTTGCAACGCGCACCACAGGGTAGAAGGGGACAGCATAGCCCTCCAAGGTGCGGACGGCCGGGACCCGAGGGCGTTCGAGGGCCAGTGCTCAAAGTCGGGCGTGCGCGTGCGCCGAGGCGAAAAGGCGGGAAGTGGTGCGTTGAAGCCCCGGATGTGGAAAGCGCCTGTGGCACAAGGTTGTGTCGCTCGGGAGGCGGAACGGCTCCGGGGGTTGAGTGAGGAGTGAGGACCACTGCCCCCGCGGGCAGGTGAGGGGAAACCGGGCATGGGTGTGAAGGAGCAGCGGCGACAGGCGAGGCCTAGGGCCGTTTGCGTTCGCAGCCAGAAGCACCAGAATGATGCCAACTAGACCCCGAGGGGGTCTGTGGCGGCCTTTCGGACCCCGCACTGCGCAGGCGCGGCTCCCTCTAGCCCCGTTGCGGCCCAACCCCTCCCCGCGACCCCGCAAAAAGTAAGCCGGTGCGGGCGTCGAGGGCCGGCCTGGTTCGCGTTCTGGGATGTTCGCCATTTGCAGCACCAGAGGCCTGCGCCAGAAGGGGCTCAAATGGCGGCGTTTTGGCCTCGAGGCGGGTTCGGTCCCTTCACCAGGCGCGCGGCGTGGGGTTCCGGGCCGCCGTTTCCTCATTGTCCCTCCTCGTGTGCCATCTTGATACCCGACAGGGGATAACGAGAGGGCTTTGGGGAGAATGCGATGTTAATGATTCCTGTTCTTTGGCTGCTCGAGGGACTTTTTGAGCTTAACTGCCCCAGAATCTTGAGGGCAACTTTGGGGCGTCCTTACGGAGAGAATCCCTCGTACGCGTCTCAGCCTCCAGACCCCTAGCTTCGGAAGATCCTCC
>NW_006796961.1:1484058-1486613 GCF_000442215.2 Lipotes vexillifer | reverse complement strand
GGAAGAGCCTCCCCGAGTCGCCTCTTTTTTGTGTGTGAATAAGGGCGGGGAAATTTACCAGGGGAGCATTTTGTTTGTTTCAAGGGTTGGCTGGGTTTGGGGGCGTTTGGCCTCCAGCGAGCACAGGGAAGAAATGTGACTAAGTGTTAGAAAATGCGCTTTCCCTTTCCCTCTTTTCCGCCCTCAGGCCGCGGGAGTTGCGCAGCTTCTAAGAACCTTTATAAAAAAATTTCCCCCTCAGATAACCCTCTGATCGACACCGCCTTCCCTCGGCGCTGACTTCTTGAATTTGGGGCGCTAAGGCCTCTCTCTGCACCCATTGCTTCCAGCCATTTTGCAGCACTTCTGGGCAGGCCGGGGCAGAGGATGGAAAAGAGGAAAAAGAACGTGTGCGCCGAGTGGATCCGACTTAACCTGTTGGCGAGGGAAGCTAGTGTCCGGAAGGCGTCCCCCCCAGTCTACCCCCGCAGCTCGAGCAGCCCCCGGGCGTTCAGAGAAAGAACTCAGGGGCCTCCCGATCTGCTCCTCGGAAGCCAGTCATAAACCCGACTTCTCATCGCCCGAATTACTTAAGGGCGCTTTGATGGTGTTAGGTCCTTTTCCTTTAACACGTGCGGATGACTCAGCCCGCTCCAGCTGCGACTAGGGAGGTGACCCGGGGCAGCGGTTGACACGGCGCTCGGCACCCTCGATGGGATGGGAGGCGCCCCATCCCAGTCGCATCCACTCCCCTCAGGCTCCCAGACCACACTTAGCTCCCCTTTCCCCCCTTTATTTTTCGGGTCATCTTTTCCCTGTTCTTTAAAAAAATTATTTTAAAAATTGTAAGGAGTTTTTGTACTTTTTTTTTTTCTAACGTGAGACAGAGCCTGGATAATGGAAACAGGCATTTTAAAAAAAAGAAAGGAAAAAATACATGTCGGCTGTCCGTGGAGCTCGAGCCTCGCCTGCTTGGCGACTGAGCTTTTGGTCGCCGGTTCCCTGGTACAACCGGCACGGGGCACCTGGGATCTCTGCCCGTGAAAAGGCGCTATAGAAATACGAGGAATTATTATGATTTTAATAAAATTGTGTCTTATTTAGGAGCGCGCTTCTGCACTGCCTCTGTCGTCGGAGCCCGGGTTTGCCACCGCAAAGTCTGTAATCAGAGAAAAATACCAGCTTTGTTGAGGGTTAGAATATATCATTGGCTAACGTGTGCGGTTTTTTTTTTTAATAATGCTAAGCATTGGAATAATTAAAGAGTGAGAAATAATTCGTCTCTCCTCTCCCCTCGGTATTGTCTTATTTAAGGGTGGAAAGCGCACTTTTAGGCAAAGCTAGTTAGTTTTAATGCGGGCTTTATTTCTCAATCGCCTTCCCTCCGCTCCGGTTTGATTCGCAAATCCCCAAACTGGCACAAGCCGGGAAACTTGCCGCGGCGGCCGTTCTTCGCCCGGAGTTGGAGGCTCGCTTTCCCTTTTTCCCCCCGCTCTTTCAGAGACAACCCTCTCTTCTTCCCTCCCCTGCCTCTGGGCCCTGACCCACTGCCTGGTTTTCGCTAGAGCGATTTAAAAAAGAAAGGAAGGAAGAAAGGAGCCGGGCTCTGGTACCCCCGTGCCAGCCGAGGGCGCGTTTCCCTGGCGGCCGGCTGGTGGGAGAGTCAAACCCGGTGGCTGGCGGGTGTGGGGTCTCAGATGCACAGTCTCGCCGCCTACCCTGCACCCCCCCCAAAAAAAAAGGTTCAAGTAATCCAGTATTTCTAAAGATGGAAGCTTCAGAGAGCTCAGATCCCTTGTCATATTTTAAATTAAGCTGAACAGTTCTTTCTTCCCAGCCTCATATGCAATAGGAAGAGAAAATTCGGTCCACGACAGCCTGCCTGGGCAGCCCGTGCCCTTGGTAGGGGAGAGAGCTGTCTACTTGGGCTGGGGCTGGCATCCAGCCCCAGGTTGGTGCCACTACCCACAGGGCCTAGATTTGGGGCAAGAGAGCAGGGTCCAGGGCCAGTGGTGGGCACAGCCTAGGGAGATGTAGGAATAGAAGAAGAAACATTTCATCAGGGCTGCAGAGGTTTGCTTCAGGCTGGTGGGAGGCTGAGCCACTGTCCTGGTCATTCCCCCAGGTGTGGGGTGGACGGGCTTGAAGGGAAAAGAGGCTTTGGTGGTGCTTGGGGAAGACGCAGCTCCCGTGAGAAAAGAAAGGGGAAAGAGGGCAAGAAATTGGGGGTAGGGGCTTGTGCCCCAGGCACCGGTGGCTGTGCAGTGGCTTCGCATTGCAAAGGGAGTTATTTATTTGCTTCAGGTATTTTTAATTAAATGGGTTCCTTTTTTATTTACCTTGTTATTTGGTGCTTAGACTTTTCAGCGATCCCTTGCATTCTTTTTTTTTTTTTTTTTTTTTTTTTTACATAAGCAGAAACTTTTTTTTCCCCTTGGAAAGATATTGTGGGAGGTATTTTGCCTTCAGTGCTTTCTCTTTCCTGCTTTTTTTAAAATTTAATTTTAAAATTTTAAAGTAAATTTAGTGCGAGTGAAAGTGAGGGGGGAGCCAGCTGGGGCTGGAGCCAGGGAAAG
>NW_006796961.1:1461830-1483892 GCF_000442215.2 Lipotes vexillifer | reverse complement strand
GAAAGAGGGAGGCAGATGCAGCAGAGTTGGGCCTCCCTTCCCGCGGCAGCTCCACCCCAGGACCCCCTCACTCTCTAGGCCCCCTTCTGCCACTGCTACTCCCTTCCTCTCCCTGCAAGGCTCTTTTGGACAGGGACGAGGGGAGCCTGTCCTGATGCACGCTCATTCACCCTTCAGGAACCCCTGCCTCTGCAGAGCCACTTTTCCCTCATGACCACCTAATATCAGGGCCCCCCAGTCCCTGCCTGCTTGCTCCCGTCAGTCAGCTTTCAGCTCAGTGGGCCCAGTTTGTCTCCCACGCTTGCCCTGCTTGTCCACTAAACCCGCTGCATAGTTGGTTACCCTGTTGATGGGATCATAGTTGGGCAAGCACAGAGAGAGACGGACAGACAGACAGAGGCGCGGAAACCCGTCTGCAGCAGTGAGGATTCAAGCGGCTTCTTTTCACTATGAATTTTTGTGGTCACATGAGTAGTGCACTTGGCTCTGTAACGTGCGTGTATACATAGGTGCTCAAATTTGAGGCTGCTGGTGTGGGCAGGAGCTATTTCTAAGGCATATGAATTATGAGAACTCTGTAGTTGAAAAACTCAAGGCCCCTTGAGCGGTGCTGAAAATGTTCTATTTCTTAATCTGGGTGGAGGTACACAGGTGTGTTCACTTTGTGAAAATGTATCAAGTGGAAGACTTAGAACTGTGTGCTTTCTTTCTATGTGCCACACTTCAGTTAAAAAGTTTATTTTTTAAAAAGGAAGGCACAGCCTCAAAAGTAAAGGCCGAGGATTACAAAATAATAATAATCATTATTATTGTTTAAATAAGAAAGTTCTCCAGCCTGCTTTGCTGAGGCCTCTCCACTAAGGAATGGTAGGAGGGCTTGTAAAAATTAGTGGGCTGATAAAAAAAACCTCTCAGGCATGTGGCCCATGAGGCTTCCTTCCTCCACATGTGCGGAGTGCCTGGAAACCACCTGCAGACTTAGGTTTAGCTGTAGGATTTTAACATCTCAGGACCAAAGGATAGAAATTGGTAAGGAAAAAGTTACATGCCAATTACATTTTGCTGTCAACATCTGGAAAGCAAAATTGCAGCTGTTCTCCCCCTCCCCATTACCACCTCTTCTTTTTTTTTTGCACACTTAAATTTTTTGTACTTGTGCCATTCGTACTTCAGTTTTCTGCACTGTTAAAATATTTTCACGGCTCTGACGAAACCAAATTGTTGGGTTTGGGCTTTAAAACAAAATGTGTATGTATATGTATGTATCTTACAGTCTGACAGTATAATTTTTTGGAGCGATTTATTTGAACAGACCCGCAATCAGTTGATAATCCCCTTCCTTTTCTTTCCCCTTCTTGGCCTTTCCAGCACCATTCAGGCCAGAAGCTTGAGGGAGAACGCTTGGCCGCTCTTGCCTCTGCTCCTTTGGGCAGGTACTGACAGCTTCGCCCTCCACGGCCCTTCTGCGGTGTTTTTGTTTTCCCTTCGCCCCCCAAAAATATTTGAACCAAAAAGCGTCTTTTTTTTTTTCCTCCACCCACAGCAAACTGAAAGGGCTAGTGAACCGTGATTCAACAGAGCGAGGGCGCCTCTTTTCTTCCTTAGCATTAATTAACTCAAGTTCGTTAGGACGTTGGGTCTGTCGCCCACAGTTTTCTCTTGTGTGTGCTGAATCGGGTCATAGAGGGAGACTTCCCATGCAAACAGTTTGTGTTGGAGCTGGAGGACACAGAGGGGGAGAGAGGGTAAGAAAGAAAGGGAGCCAGTGAGGGACGGATTGTGGCCGAGGGGTGGGCATGGTCCTAAGCTCTGGGCACCCTGGTGCCAGCCTCCGAAGGGGCTAGACACCAGGGGAATAAGGATTCTCGGGTTTCCTTGGCAATGATCCTGATAATAAAATAGTTGGGGAGAACAATACATTTTGAGGGATTGAAAAATGTCTTCCTTCCAACTCCTAAAACTGTACATTTGGGGGAAGCCGCTTGCTTGGACAGGGCCCATCCAGCTCCCCTGAGCCCTCGAGCAGTGAAAACCTCGGGCTCTTCCCATCCTGGCCACCGGCTCTCTGCCCCAGGCTCTGGGCACTGCCTGTTGCCACAGCAACTGCAAGAAAGAGGTTCTCTCTGGGTCTAGGGGAGTGCAGACCAGGCAGAGGGCACCCGGAGCTCAGAGAAACTCTCCTCTTGCCCTGGCCCTTTTCTCCTGTGGCAGGGGGAATAGACCTGGCAAAGCAAGGGGGTGTCAAAACATCCTGACGGAACTCTTGGAGCTCATGAAGAGGACTTGGGAAGGCCACAGGAATTGTCTCCAAAGTGCAGGGCGAGCGGTGGGGAGAGGGGAGAGGACCATCTTCCCTGGGGGATCCCCAAGCATTTTCTGGGGTCAGTAGTTGGCAGCCGGGCCTTGGGCGAGAGTTTTCAACATTTTGTTGTTTGCTCTGGCCTCCTCTCTTGCCCTGCAGATATATTCTCAATGCGCTGGGCACAGACCTCATCTTCACCTGCTAGTCTCCCCTTACCATGCGTTTTGTCAGTTTTTCTTTACAGAAAGTTGTGAAGTTGGCTTGTGGGGTTCTTCCTTCTTCCCGGGCCCTTGACCACCATGGAGTGACACTTTCCAGACCGACTTGGTGGGTGAGGCTCAGGCTTCGCACTGCCCTTGCCCCTTGAAGCCCTTGGCCGTCATCTGTCCTGTGCGTTGGTTCATTCTGACCTTCGGAGGGTCCCATCCTCACAGAGCTCCCTGAATGGACGACCGGGCTCTGACTTTCCTGGCTTTTACTTCTATTTGGTGACACAAGAAAGTTTCAAGCAAAATAGTGAATTAAAGACTAGGGTTTTGTTTCCCATATTCTGTAGAGGATGAAAGTAAACAATTTCTAGTTGCACTAGAGAGAATAGATCGTCTTCCCCAATACCTCTATTCCTGCCCGATTTTATTCAGTGCCAGGAGGGAGAGGGGAGATGTGCCTGGAGCAGGGTAGTGTTTGGAGCCAGAATGAGGCTGCCTGTTGGCCCGATCCCAGGCCACCGCTCCCGGTTTGTAGTCAGGAGGAGAAAAGGAAGGGAAGGGGGTGGGTGTTGGTTTATAGGAGTGTGCAGCCTGGTTCTGAGGCAGGCCTCATCCTAGACCCAGCAAGGGGTGCGGGGCAAATCCATTCAGCAAGCTGAGGATGCTAGAAAACCCCCGTCCGGTCCGCCATTCCTGGGCAGAGAAAAACAGGCCCAAGTCAGCCAAAAACCCGCTTTGTCCAAATTCTCCGAGCCTCCTCGCAATGTGCATATTCTGGTTTCCATGCTTGGCGGGTTCCAGACTCTTGGATGATTTTACTCTGGCTGCAGAGCCCCTTCCTGCCTGCCCGCCCCCCGCCCCCCAGAGAGGGGAGGCCCCACCCACCTCTCAGATAAGCAGCCGGCCCCTTCCTTTTGCTGCCTACGGTTCTCTTTCCATTTCTGTCCGGGAGTCGGGCCACTGCTTTCTTGTATCCCTTCTTCTGTGGGACAAGATAGAAGATCTCAGGGATACGAAGTTGGCTTCCTTTCGGTTCAGGCCACCGCTGAATTATAAAATCCCAGGAATTGGACAGGCTAATCAGGGCTCTATTTGTGGCCTTTTAAAATTTCCTGCATCTTTTTTCACCCAGGCTGCAGATATGCAGTAGTAAAATGGATCCTGATATATCTGGTAATTCCTATGTAGGTTTTGTCAGTTATTTGCACCGTGTACAGTTATCCAAATTAACACGGACATATATAAAACTAGCATGTGTCCAGGGTCTGAAAGAATAAATCTGAGCCTTAAAGCACGCAGGATGTGGACAAATAGGATTTTTTTTTTTTAAAGATAAAGTGACCTCCAAATAGTGGCCCTGTTTTTAAAGATATAACTTCTTGTGCTTCTAGATGTTTTACTATTGGCAGGTATAGGCCAGTTGCAAAACCCGTCTCAGGCTGGGAAAGTTATTTTGTTTCCTTGAATATTTTTGAATACTGTGTATATGAGTGAGATTCTGTACACATTTCCCTTAAATAATCCAGAGGCCTCATTTCTTTTGTGGATTTTTGGAAAACGAGACATTGAACTTTCTCAAGCTAGAAGCAGTCACTTTCGCTAGTTTTTCTTTTCTTTTCTTCCCCTTCGGCTTCTCTTTCTCATTCTTTTCTTCTTACCCCTGTCCTAGAGTCCTTATCTTTTCTCCTTTTGCTCATTTTCCCTTTTCAGCTGCGTCTTCTTTCCCTCCATCTCTGTCCTCTCTCTTTGCAGTTTTGGGCCCAGCTTGTCTTTTTCTCTCAGGATTGGGCTTCCTTCTCTCTTTCTTTCCCCCTCCCCCTATTCCTCCTCTTCCTACAGCCTGCTCATTCTTTTTCTTTTGGAAGGCACATTTCTCCTAGTGATGGCTGAAACCAGCATGGGTATTTCAGAAATGTTTCAGTGAAAACTGTTGTTGTTTTTTTTTAAAAGAAATCAAATTCTATATACGTGACCGTAATGAGAGAGGTCTTTCTCTCACAAAGGCAGAAAAATTCCTCTCCACAAACTACAAGCCCATGTGAATTTTAAAAGTCGAACCTCTGGCTTCTGGGATTTTTCTGTTAAATGAGGGAAAATACCTTTCCCCTCAAATTTCCCTGCTTTTCCTTAAATTTTCCTCTTTGTTGTCTTTAATTTTCGTTTTTGCTCGCTACTGTCTCCAGCATCACTGGCTTCCTTACCCCTCCGTTTTTTCTCTCATTCCCTTTCTCCCCTCCCCTCTCCTGCTCCTCCAAGGCTTGCCTGTCCCCTTGCTCCCTCCATCCCCTGAGCCCTTACATTTTCAGGTGGCTCAGCCCTGGAGAAGCCTTGAATCCTCAGAGGTTTTTTTTTTTTTTTTTTTTTTTTGCCTTGGCTCTGATCGGGGTGCAGGGTGCAGAGTATCTGAGTTCCTAGCCAAGACCGAGACTGGGACAGGTAATCTTCCAACAGGAGCCTCTACTCTCTTAACAAAAGGGGGACAGTCCCCTTTTGTCTGGGGTTTCTGAGGGGCGTGTCCAGGACCGAAAGCCGCCATCAGTGGCATTCAGGAGGAGGGGGCTGTAGGGGTCGGGTTCGCCAAGTGTTTCTATTGGAACCTGAGGATTCTTCTCTGTGTGCCCCACAGGAGGGAGAGAGACCCAGTCATTAGAAATACCCTGGCTGCTCACCCAGGAAGGCCTCCCCCCCTCCGAGAGCCAGATGCCTCTGTGGGAGCAGGGTGAGGGGAGAGTGCGGCCTGGGAATCCTCTCAGCCCACCTTCAAGGTTACAGGCCACTGGCAGGTGAAGGACAATTGATGATTGTTCTCCTTCCCTGTTCCTCCCCTGGGAAGTGCCTGTTGCTCTTCCTCTTAAGGGAGAATTGAGGGGGTGCAGTGGGTCCCTGCGGCTCCATTGAGACACTCCGTTGGTCCTCCTGGGCCACTTTTATGTGCAGTCTCTCCACTACTCCATCGACCTTTGACCTCTCCCTTCATCCAGGAGTGAATCATGGATCTTGTCCTGTTTCCCTAACTTACAAGTGGATCCTTCCATCTACCATCTCCCTTGCCACCTACCCAGTTGCACCACCGGATTCAGAATCTGCCCATGTTTAGCACCCGGCATGGTGGTCTGTGAGATGGAACACGTTAGAATTCTCTAGGAGGCTCACGTTGGCTGTTTTCTGTTTGGTGTCTAATATTTAGTATGAATCAAAATACCAGAAAAACACACCCCCATGCCAAATATAAACTCACTTGTAGTTTCTACCATCTCATCTTTATTATATTTTTTTGTTTGTTTCGTCTCATCTTTAGAAAGTAACATTGCTTCTCTCAAGGTGGAGAGAGACAGGGTTTGGTACCTTATGTTACTCAGCTAATATCCTTGACTAATTGGACCCAAGCTGGTTATTAACGTGATGTTAATTATTGAACACCACCCTAAGAGGCCTGTCTTGCAGTGACACCTGCCTCTTGCTCTCTCGCCTCTAACTGTTTCTCTCGGCCAGTCAGGCCAGTCAGGGCCTGGACTGGGGTCCCAGGTGCTGAGCGGCACTGTTCCTGTTGTCTGGGTCCAGCGCCAGCCCAGGGCTACATGTTTTGTTTGGGCACACCCCGGGCCCTCTTCCTCGAACCTTTCCGCTGAGCGTAAAGGCCACCGAGCACAGGGTCTCAGATGGGGAAGAAAGGGGCGAGAGTGAGCCCTGACCTTTCTGTTGCCAGCTGAGGGCTGAGCCTCGCCTGGGGAGAGGGCAGCTGTAGGGACTGGGTTCTGAGTAGGATCAGTCTCTCCCTGTCTGTGTTCACGTCCTCCTCTGCTCTTCCATTTCTTTAATAACTGTCCCCTCCTTACTGCTTCTCAAAGGCCTAAAGAATGGCTGCTCAAGAGCCCCTACCGGAGAGGACCCAGTGGAGGCTTCCACACTCCTGGCTTCTCTCCCCCATGTTCACCTTCCTGTCTGGGTGGAAGGTCCAGAGCAGGGGTTCCCCTGGAGAGCTCTTCCTGGTGACTCGGTTTCCCCAAGGTTGTCTCATGTTTCCTGATAGAGCTCTTTCCTGCTTTCTTGTTTCCTTTATTAGCTCTCTTCCTTTCCTTTAGGGTTCTTATTTCACGCTCTTGCACCTTCCTCCATATGGTTTGGGCCCTTTAGTCTGAATTGAACAGGGCACAGGTAGGTGAGTGTTCCCTCTCCTCCAACCAAGAAACACTAAACACAGACCAAGTGGAGAGGACAGAGCTAGAGAAAGCAAAGAATTAAGAGTTCAGGAGGTGGTGGTGGTGGTGGTGGTCGTGCATAGGCAGGACTCTGTGTTTGGAAGTAGTGTCCATCTTCGTGCCTTTGTCACTTCCTCCTGGGGTTGGCTGTTGTGTTTGTGGCTGCGTGTAGTGCTTGTCAGTGGAGTGCTGTGACAGGAGGCTATTTTAATAAACTGTTGCAGTTTCTCGAGCAGAGCTGCATTGCGTTGGCAGCCCTCTTCACTGCTAATGGAGCGTGCGTGGCTGGGTGTGGGCCGCCGCCGCCACCGAGGGAGGCACTGAGCTCGCTGGGGGCTGGGGAGAGGGAGGCTGTGAGGTGCTGGGGGGCCTGCCTCCCTCGTCTGGGAGTGCTCCTGTGAGCAGCAGCCAGACCGGGGAAAAGGGTGGCTACACCCTGGGCGCCAGGTCCCTGCCCTGGAAGTGCTGCTGGCATCGACACTTTCCGAGCTCTCTTTCTTCTCTTTCTATTCATAGCACGGCAGGCAGGCTTGTGTGTATGGCCAGGGAGGAAAACTTCCACTCGCCCCTGTGCGTCCCATAAACAAAAAAAGAAATAGAACCAGAAAAAGAGTGTGCGGGCCTTAGAGAAAGAGACTGAAACCAAAACACAGAGAAGAAGGCGCAGCTGCTTTCCCCAAGGCCTTCTGGGGCTCCCTCCCGCCCGACAGCCTGCCCGGAATCAGGCCTTTATTTATTTATTTTTCTGGCTTAAAAAAAAAAAATTCTGTGTCTTCCTCAGCCCCAGTCCCCCTCACCCCCTTCAGATTTGCTGGGTGGCCGCTGCCAAATGGACCCGAGTGGGAGCCTGGAATGAAAAATTCATAACTGCTGGACTTTGCTTGTTCATTAGACGTGAACTTGTCGATTGGGCAAATTGTTTTTGGTCTCCAACTGCCGGGGGCTCTCCCCACCCTCTCGGCTTGCCCGGTTCCCTCCTCCCCTTGGACGCAGCCATTGGCTGCCCGAGGATGTCTCATTGCCAAATAGGTGGATCCTTCTCTCTCTCCCTCCCCCCCCCTTTTTTTTTTTTCCCTGCCCCAAAAATAAATTGATGTTAGCCTCAAACCATCAACTTCAAAAATGGAAATTACTTATTTGTATAGAGATTCTTTCCAAAAGTTTTCTTCTTACAAACTCAGCCTTTACTCTTCAACCTGCCACAGAATTTTATACCTGAAAGACACCTATAAAATCTAACCCAACTGTCTCATTTAGAGATGAGTAAACGGGGATGCAGACCCAGGTCTTATCAGTTATGGTCTTTGCAACACATGTTGATATCCGGCCCAGTCACATCGCCCATCTGAGTTTTATTTTCATAAATTATTTGATATTGTCAGCGAGTGGCCCAAATGTATTCTGAACTTGATCAGACTCCATCACTGAGTTCCTTACTCTTCAAAACTCCTCCTCTTACCCCCAAACCTGCTGCTCCTCCCTGGTGAATATACCGCCATGCACCAGAGGTCATCCTTGATTTGGGTGTCATCCTGATTTCTCCCCTCTTTCCCCCTCATCTCCAGCTCATCTCTTGATCTGCCCCCTTCTCTCAGGCTTACACACACACAACACACACACACACACACAGCCCCATCCCATCCACGTCCTCTCTCTCTCTCCCTCTCTCTCTCTCCTTCCCTCCCTCCCTCCCTTGCTCCCTCCCTCTTTTGCACGCTTCTGCCAGCGACGATCTGCAGCCGGTCCGAACTCGTCCTCTTCCCCGGGAATCTGCGAGCTCCCCCTTTGCTTGCGATCAGGCTCAGAGGCGGAGGGAGGCAGCTCGAAGTTTATACCCCTGTGCCGCTGCCAAAGCCGAAAGCCTTTTTCTTCAGCTGCCGCTTTTCCCCCTCCTGGTTTTTGTTTTTATTTTTGTTTTGCACAGGGGTGGGGTAGGGCGTGTTGTGTGTTGGGGGGGCGGGTGGGAGGTAGGTTTTGACTTGTAAATTTTGCATATTTTTCTTTTATTTATTTATTTATTTTTAACTGGAAGGTGATGCACAGGGGGTGAAACTGAAAAAAAATTTTTTGTTGGCTTTTGTTTACCTGGCGTGTGTGGTAACCAACTCGCTCCCTCTCTCTGCTTGCGATCCCTGACCTTTCTTTCTTTTTGCTCCTTTAAAAAAAATATTAATTTCCCCCTTCTGTGCAGTGGAGCATGGGTGGGGGGGAGGAGGGGGAAGGGTTTGAGAATCCACCCAAGCCCGGCCCCTATTCCCCAGAACACCAATAATAACCCCCTTTAAAACATTTACCTTCCTCCCCTGCTCCTCCCCCTCCCCCCTCCCCCCACCCGCCCCCAACTCACAACTCTGTTGAGTCCAGAAGCTCAGAATCGGGCGTTGGGCTTTGCCGGGTGCTTCAGATCAATGGTAATTATTTAATTTTTTCCAGTTTTATTTTTGTAAACAGAAATCAATTATTATTTAAACTTCAAACAAGCAAACAAGCAAAAAAAAAAAAAAAAAAAAAAAGAAGAAGAAGAAAGAAAAAAAACCAAAAACCGAGAGCCCGGCCCTCTGTCACCTGACCGAGTGGGAAGGAGGGTGAAGGGGTCAGTGGGGATGGGGCGCAGGATGCCCCATGTAGCTTTTAACCCTAATGTGGTTGATTGATACCACCACCTTATTTGTGTTAACAAGAAGCGTTTTCTTCCTTATTACTGAGATTAACATTAGTATTGGTGTTGATAACAAAGCTGAAATCACATATTTAGGGTTTAGATCTGATTTTTAAAATGCTGGGGTGGATGTTCCAATCGGAGCAGGAGAAAAGAGAATGAAAACAGCCTGGGGAGGGGGAAGCCAAATCCGTTTCCTCGCTCGCTGGCTCGTGGATGTCATGTTCTCTCTTCTTGGGGGTGGCCAAAAACCTACCGGTGTCCGGGCGTGAGGTGGCCCCCGCATGTCCTGCGTGTGCGTCCACGGGCGTTTGTGCAGACTGGACACTGTGCTGTGGCGAGCTGAGACGAGTTCGAGGCTGCGATAGAACATGGAGATGTCATGGGCGCGACAGAGCCTGGCGGGGATACCAGCAGCGTGTGTGTGTGGACGGCAACGTTGTCTGTGCGCGCGTGTGTGTGAGTGAGAGAGAGAGAGAGAGAGAGAGAGAGAGAGAGAGAATAGGTGTGTGCTCAGGCTCTGGGTGTCTCTGTCTGGCTGCTGAGGCTGAGATGGGAGCAAGCGGCTGGCTAGGCTGGTGGCAGCTCCAGACCACACTTTCCTAGAACAATCGCAAGGGAAAATTGTTGTGCGGGGGGGCGGAGAAGGCGATTTTTCTCGTGCAAAAAAAAAAAAAAAAAAAAAAAAAAAAAAAAAAAAGAAGAAGAAGAAAGAAAAAAAACCAAAAACCGAGAGCCCGGCCCTCTGTCACCTGACCGAGTGGGAAGGAGGGTGAAGGGGTCAGTGGGGATGGGGCGCAGGATGCCCCATGTAGCTTTTAACCCTAATGTGGTTGATTGATACCACCACCTTATTTGTGTTAACAAGAAGCGTTTTCTTCCTTATTACTGAGATTAACATTAGTATTGGTGTTGATAACAAAGCTGAAATCACATATTTAGGGTTTAGATCTGATTTTTAAAATGCTGGGGTGGATGTTCCAATCGGAGCAGGAGAAAAGAGAATGAAAACAGCCTGGGGAGGGGGAAGCCAAATCCGTTTCCTCGCTCGCTGGCTCGTGGATGTCATGTTCTCTCTTCTTGGGGGTGGCCAAAAACCTACCGGTGTCCGGGCGTGAGGTGGCCCCCGCATGTCCTGCGTGTGCGTCCACGGGCGTTTGTGCAGACTGGACACTGTGCTGTGGCGAGCTGAGACGAGTTCGAGGCTGCGATAGAACATGGAGATGTCATGGGCGCGACAGAGCCTGGCGGGGATACCAGCAGCGTGTGTGTGTGGACGGCAACGTTGTCTGTGCGCGCGTGTGTGTGAGTGAGAGAGAGAGAGAGAGAGAGAGAGAGAGAGAGAATAGGTGTGTGCTCAGGCTCTGGGTGTCTCTGTCTGGCTGCTGAGGCTGAGATGGGAGCAAGCGGCTGGCTAGGCTGGTGGCAGCTCCAGACCACACTTTCCTAGAACAATCGCAAGGGAAAATTGTTGTGCGGGGGGGCGGAGAAGGCGATTTTTCTCGTGCCCCCCTCCTAACGCTTCTTTTCTCCTCTTCTCTTTCCCCCTCACCCCGTCTTCCCCTCCTCCTGTCTTCCCTCGCCCCGCATGCTCCCGGCTTGCCGCCTGCAGGATGAGTTCCACCCGTTCATCGAGGCGCTGCTGCCTCACGTCCGCGCCTTCTCCTACACCTGGTTCAACCTGCAGGCGCGGAAGCGCAAGTACTTCAAGAAGCACGAGAAGCGGATGTCGAAGGACGAGGAGCGGGCGGTGAAGGACGAGCTGCTGGGCGAGAAGCCCGAGATCAAGCAGAAGTGGGCATCCCGGCTGCTGGCCAAGCTGCGCAAAGACATCCGGCCCGAGTTCCGAGAGGACTTTGTGCTGACCATCACGGGCAAGAAGCCCCCCTGCTGTGTGCTCTCCAACCCCGACCAGAAGGGCAAGATCCGGCGGATTGACTGCCTTCGCCAGGCCGACAAGGTGTGGCGGCTGGACCTGGTCATGGTGATTTTGTTTAAGGGGATCCCCCTGGAAAGTACTGACGGGGAGCGGCTCTACAAGTCGCCCCAGTGCTCGAACCCCGGCCTGTGCGTGCAGCCACATCACATTGGAGTCACAATCAAAGAACTGGATCTTTATCTGGCTTACTTTGTCCACACTCCGGGTAGGTTGCTCTCAATCCCCCTTTTGCCCACACCCCCGTTTTATTTTACTGGCTGGCATTTGTTCTGTTTATTGTACCTCTTCTTTCCAAACGATACATGCATAGATGCCATGGGCCTAACTGGTGCGTCCGTCCTGCTGAGGCCTGAAGCACGTTTGATGTTCCCTTTCCCCTTCTGTTTTCCCTCCACTCTCTCCGTTCTTCCTCCTTTGCTCATTTGCCGTGTTACTGATTCTCGTGCCCCCTCCGTCTCTGGAGGACTCATCTTACCCAAAAGACGCTGCAGGTCCTAGGACTGGGGCCAGGATGTCCCAGAATTATCCAGGATGGTGAGAGTTTGTGATGAACACCACTACCCCAAAAAAAAAAAAAAAAAAAAAAAAATCACTCCTTGCTCTGATTTAAAATGAGTCAGAAGACGTATTGGGGGGGGGCAGGTACTGGTTTTCCTGCAGCGTCCCCTCAAGTCCTGGGGAAACGCCAGATTTGGCACAAGCAGGGTGGGCAGCAGTTCGGTGGAGAGAGGGGCGTGTAAAACCCCCGGATATGAGACAGAATGAATAGAAAAGAGGAAAGAAGGCAGAGGCGGGCAGCTTCTGAGGCCCAGATGCCCAGGCGGGAGCTGTTTCGGCTGGGATTTGGCTGACGGAGAGGAGAAAAGTCATTCAATTTCACAGAGAGTGAAAATGAGCACGAGATTCCTTGCACTCTTGCCCTTCACTGTCCCTTCCCCTTCGCTTTTCAGCTGAAGTGGTGAGACCCCCGGATGGATGCCCGCAGCCCCCATACCTCTGCTGGGGGGCAGAGAGGCTCTCCCCAGCATAGGCATTGCCAGGGAGTGGGCATTGCTGTGGAAGGTCTTAAAGAAACAAACAAGCAATCAAAACTCTGTAAAATCTCCTTTTCCTTTTGTGTTCCAAGTGGTTCCAGCTCTCCTCTTTGCTTTTCCAATTTCACCCTGCATTTTGGGTTGTGTGGTTCAGTTCTCCTTCTCTGTTCCTTTTCTTCCCCCCCCCCCACCCTTTCCCTTTTTATAATTTCTTTCCGCTTTTGTTTTCTTACAAATTGAAACAGAGATGGCTGGTTAATTTTTAGCCTCCACTCAGCTACGCCCAATTTACTGCCGCCTTTGAAACCTAAACGGGCGGCACTCTGTGATTAAGCAAGGCAGAAGTGTGTTTACATTATGCCCAACCAACTTGTAATGAGAGGGCTACCAAACCTTTCTCTCTCTCTCTGTGTTTTTTTTTTTTTTCCCTTTCCACCATTCCAGTATTCCGCCCCCCTTTTCCCCCCCTTTCTTTCTCTCTTCATGCGAATGTAAGAGAATGTGGCTTAACTTCAACTCTAGTGAATGTTCTTTCCCGCAAATGTGTGTGTGTGTGTGTGTGTGTATCTTCCTTCCTGTTCATTCACAAAAAAAGAAAAGCAACTCACTTTTCTGCTGTGGTTACCCCCTTGCCTGTTTGGGATGTTGGGAGGAGAGGTATGACTTAATCCAGAAAAGGAAATTTTGGGGCACTTTCAGCATTGCATCAGCAGTGGAACCTCGACTGGGATTAGCACTGAGAGTTTATGTGTTGGAGAACTCTGGGGAGGAAAAGGTGGTATTTGAGGCCCCTCTTCTAGCTCATTCTCTCATTCTGAGAGGTGGCTCTGGTAGTTCGTTGGAGGCAGTGGATACCCCTCCCCACTCCTGTTGTCCCTCCCTCCATGGATCTTTCTAGGCCTGTACCTGGCCCTGTGTGACTGTCATGGCCCACTCACGAAGAATGACCAACTGCCGGTCCTCTTCCTTGTTCATCCTTTTTCTTTCTGGAAAAGAAACCAAAGAAAAAATTAAAAGTTATTCCCTGATTCTCTGTCTACTCAGCAAATCAGAGTGGGGAGGGTGTGTGCCTGGTGGTATTGGAAGTGGCTTGGGGCAGACTTGGAACCTTGAGCTTGTGTCTGTCAGCTCCTCCGAGAGGGGATTCCGCACCTTCCGATTTTGGAACTAGGGCCTCTAAGTTGAAATTAATACTCATCTTCCTTTTGAGCCGGCTTCCTCCTACCTTGCTCTGTAGCTGGATCCCTGTAGCTGAGCTGTTTCCCTGGCTTCTCTTATTTTAGGCCAAATTTTTGACTGCTGCCAGCGTGGGGCTGAGGTAGGATGAAGTATGTATGATGGAGACCATTTCCTGACCAGCCACCTGGGTCCTGGACTGACCAGGCAGGTGTCAGGAGAAGGGAGGCGCCCCCGCTTGCCCCCTAGCCATAATGAGATGATTTGCCCAGGAATATGAGTAAATACATGCCGCATTGCATGCAGCCATGACCACCTCTGTCCCAGCTGAGGCCGAGTTCCTTGACAAAAGCTGAGTGGGGAACTGAGGATGTTTTCTTATAATTTGTCTATAATTCAAGTCCCTGGACTCCAGATAGTTTCAGTGAAGGTAGGATTTTTGTTGCTGAAATTGCTTTAATTCAAGGATTCCTTACTGAAGGAGTGAGGGTGAGTTGGTGAGGCATGGGCTACCAGTGGCCCTTGGGTAAGTGGCCTCGAGATGGCATGGAGTGGGCATGGCTTTCTCTCTAAGCCACTCCAGTTTGCTAGAAAATGTCTTCTCCTGGCTGAGCCCCCAAACAGTGTCAGTCCAATAGCACGACGTTCCTTCTCCATGTCCACGCAAAGACATACTCAGTAGGGTGCCACTTGTTCCTTCCTTCCAGTATAAACTGGGGTTGGGGGCTGGGCTGGCAAGGGCTCAGACAAGAGGTAGGTTGGATTCTAAAAGAAATGCTTTCCTTCCTTTCAAACTGGGCTGAAGAACCTGATCTGGGCTGAGCTGGTGGTGCCAGGTTTGATGACAAGCAAACTTGACATGATGGTAAGCATGGGGGGGCATGGCTTCCCCTCCAGGCACCATTGTCATCTGTCATCCATGGCCCTTGTGGGTGCTTTTTCTTTGTCCCACATGAAGCTTTAGGAGGTGGCATGGTTGAGAGGGACTAAAGGACGTGTGTGTGTGTGTGTGTGACGTCAGGAGCTCCACTCCCAGAATACGCGGTCCTAAAAGGCCACCCAGAGTGTTTTGCACCCTGCGTGAGGGTGGCCTTCCTGCTGGGAAGGAATGTCGGCTGTGTGTCTGTTCCATTTAGGAGGGGATGTTGAGGCAGAGCAGGGTCAGAGAGCACTGCCATGGGGAGGAGGTATTACATTCCTGCCGATGGCCTTCCATCCGAAGGGGGTGTCCCAGGGCAGTGGCTGGAGACAGAGGGGAGCCTGGGGCCAGGAGGAAGGAAGCTTGTGTGAGGAAGGATGGCTGAACTGGTCTGGAAGCACAACTAGACTATCTCCAAAGCTTCTGCAGGGGTCTGAAACTGGCATCTTCAGACCTTCCTTAACCTAGGCCTCGGTCCTAGGAAAGAAAAAAAATCTGAAAGTAATAAAATGCTTTACTGAATGGAAATGTCAGCTTCTCCCCATCAGATCCCTCCAACAGGCCCACCGTGGAGGTCCATGAAGTCCAGGTATTCTTTTCTTTATCTCCGCTTTTTCATTACAGAGAAATTTACACATAGAAGGAACCCCCCATCACCAGTGCCGACTTATGGCCAGTCTCAATTCATCCACAGCCCCTGCTGCCCACCTTTACACTGGGTTGTTTAGGAGAAAATCCAGGCATCGTAGCTTTTCATTTGTAACTATTTCTGTACATGTCTCTAAAGACAAGGACTCTTGAAAAACGTAACCGTCATATCACTATCACACCTAAAACAATTTCTTTAGTATGGTCGGATAGCTGGTCAGTGTTCACATTTCCCTAATTATCTCCTAATTTTGTTTGTCTAGATCAGGATCCCACTTAGGTCCATGCATTGCAGTGGGTTGCTCCATCTTTCAAGTCTTAAAATCTCTAGGTGGTCCTCCTCCTCCTCTTTCATCTTAGTTTCTTTCCTGGCAGTTTCTGGGTTGTTGTTGTGGAAGGAACCTGACGGTTTATCCGGTAGGGTTTCCCTGTTTGGACTCTGCAGGCTGTGTTCCCCTGCGTTCTTCAGTGTGCCGCTCTGAAAGGAGATTCCGCCTGCCTCCTCACCTCCAGGTCCGGGGATAGCTGGGCCTTCACCTGTCGCAGGAAATGGATTAGCACCTGAGGATTTGTCTAAGTGAACTTTTTCAAGTGCAAGGTTGCCCTTCTCAGCATGAGAGCTTCATGGTTTTTGCCGTCTGCTTCAGGACTTGGGGCTTTGCGGCGAGCACTGGTTTTCTGGTCCAAGGGAGGGGCTCCACGTCTGCGTCCTTCCTCAGCAGTGGAAGGCATTGCTTCGCCACGTCAGTCCTGCCAGGTTGTGGCTGGTGCCAGTGATGTCCCCCAAGCCTTTGCTGGATGCCTGGCCCATCTGGTGGCTCTGGGTGAGTGCACGGGGGTGGCCACAGGCAGACCAGCCACCGTCTCCGGGGGCCTAACTCCTCCTGAGGCCCCTGTAGCACTTCACCCGTGCCTCTTTTTTCTAGGCCCAGAAATGCCACTGGTCTGCGTTTTTGAGGCAGCGCCATCTGGTGCCAGGGCTGTTGAAGACTGCAGGGCCTAGTTACCAGATTCCTAAAATTAGCAAGATATACCAATGTAGGGTTAGATGCCTTTCAGAGCAACCCAGAAGAGATGTCACTGTTGTTCGAGGGTCAGCTTTGGTCATTGTAAGAGTCTTCTGTTCACCTAATTCAGAAGTTGGTTAAAGGGATTAAACCAGCTAATATGTAAAGATACTGGCACACAGCAGAAAAGCACTGGACGGCAGCTGCTGCAATTCAATTGTTATGATTCCGTGAGCCCAAGGATGTCTCCCTGTCACCTTTACCTGTTGGTACTATTTCTGCCTTAAGGGATGAACTAAGTGAGAGTTAATTTTTCTGTAACATAGCAGCTTTTCAAGTGCTGAAGACAGGGCTCATGGTTCCTTTCCACCCCTCTTCCCAGGAAGCTGTCCGTTCTCCAGGCCAAACGCTGCCAGACTCTCACGCCTCCCACATTTGATACGGCTCCTTGCGCACTTGCCATTTTGGTCAGCACCCTCTGGAGGCCCTCTTAAACTGGAGCGTTCTGTATTGAACAAGGAAAATCCAAGTTTGATCCGATCCCATGGTAGCTACACGATTTGCTGGGCCTTCCAGCTACATAATTTTCAGGGCCCAGTGCAAAACAAAAATGAGGGGTTCCTAGTTCAAAATGATTAGGAATTACAGCGAGACAACAGTTAGATCATTAAACCAGGCACCGGGTCTGTGTGACTGCCCAGATCACATACCCGAGAGGTCTGTCCAGGCTACATTTGCTCTGTTAATGTGACGTGGGGTGCCTGGTTCTGGGTGATGTAAAAGGGTGATGCGGCTCAGGCTGGCTTCGGAGGGGGCATGACCCAAAAGAGGAGCTCAGAAATACTCAGACCCACTCCTTGGGCTGGTCTCATTCTGGGACTCCCTTGACCATCTGCTCTCATCCCCTTTGTCTGTAGCTTGTCTGTCCAGCCAGTCAGGGGTCCCCACTGGCTGTGATGTGCAGGGCGTCTTGGTGGAGTGCTCACTCTCATGGTTGAGTTGGAAGCTGTAGCTCAAGGAAAAAAAGAACTACCTTTGTCTGGGCTTGAGCTGGCAGAGTTCGGCCCATGAATAAGCTGGAGGGGACCTAGGAGCCCAAGCATGGTGACCAGCTGTGCTCCACTGCCCACCCAGAGGAAACAGGGCCACTCTGTAGCAGGAGAGCTGGGGTCCAGATGTACAGAAGGACTTCCTGAGGATTCAGTTTACTCTTTGGCACTGCCAGAGGATGGTTGAATTTCCTTTATTCACGAAATACGTACGCATTTGGTGAACCTACTGGGAGCAAGGCCCTTCTAAGAATCAGAGACTCCTACACGTGGCCTGCAGGGTTTGGGTGAAGGCCTCCTGATAAATTCTAGAAGACACCGTCCTATGGATGTGAACGAACAGTGATCCATGCAGGAGGCGAGGGAAGACCCAGCAGAGCTTCATCAGGCGCAGCTCCAGGTGGGCTGTGAATAAGGAGGCAGGGCCCATCTTAGCCACCTTCTAGAGCTGCAGGGACCCAGCGTGCTGAGGAAGGGTAGGCCAGAGGGCCAGGAGGCTGTGCCATGGTCTCTCTCTGTTCTTGCGTCCTGCAGCAGCTGGGCAGAGAGGGTACAGCTGAACACCTCCCTTTCTGCCCTGGGAAGAAGGTCTCCCTCCCCCCACCCCCCCCGCATCTCAGGAGCTGCCACGCTTCAGTTATTTTATCCTTCAGTGTCCGATTCAGAAGTCCTTTCAAAGGCCCCAGCAGTGTCAGCGCAGTGCTCGCACAAAAGGCCTCTTTGATTTCTTGTTTGTTTTCATTTGCCAGCAGAGGGGGAGGGGGCAGGAGAGAAAGAGCTTCTGGGTTTTAAAATTTTTATTTGGGTTGCTTCATTCTCAGAGGAGTTGGCTCCCTGGAACTCTTTTCTGAGTTAGGGGCTCAGAGGCGGGAGGTAGCCTTCTGGGGAGAAGGCTGGGATGGGGTGTGGGCACTGCCTCCTGAAGCAAGAGGAGGAGGTTTGGGCGATTAGGATACAGTCATTGATTCACCTTCCAATGTTCTGTGCTAGGCCTGACGGTAAGAAGGGTCAGGTTGGAGCCCTGCTGCTTGTGTAGAGAAAGGTCTGAAGTGCCTGACACCAAAGGACATTCTCCTGTTAGCCACATCCCTAGCAACGGCCTTGTCACAGCTGTAGGATTTGAGTAGTCCTGAACCTTGACTTTGCCGTTTTCCCTTTATCATCCCAGATTCCGCCATTTGCCTCTTGGTTGGAGGGGAAGGGGGGTGGGGGTCCTTTTAACATGCACACTCCTTGGAAATTCTTAGCACCTTGAAATACAGGCTGTGGCTCCCCACTCTCTGTCAGGGAAGTGGAAGGGCGAGAGGTCTACCCCACAGCCGGGCGTCCTGCCGGCAGTGGTACACAGGCCCGGGAGGAGACCCTGTCCTCCCAACGGCTTGCTCTCTCACCCTGCGCCTCTTGTCTCCCCATGATGGCTGGCTTGTGAGAGGCTGCAGCATGGGTACCGCTCCCAGAGGACCCAGCCCATGGCTCACGGAGGACTTTGAGGGCAGGCCGGTCCTGCCTGAGGAGCAGGGAGCTGAGGCTGAAAGGAGATGGAGGACCACCGGTGCCTGTGGTTTGGGACTAGAGACACGGCGACCAACGCCTGTGTGGGTGCAAACTTTAAGCACACGTGGGCACGCCCTGATATACCAGTAAGAAGGGGTGCAGCCTGTTGGTTGTTGCGCCTGTGTGGAGGTCTGACTGCAGGGGCTGGGGAAGAGAGCGCCGGAAAGCGAGGCTTGGGCAGGTGGTCACGGGCGTCAGCAACAGGGAAGTGTGCCCACTGGGTGAGGGGGGCTCCGCAGGGCCTGGTTGGCAGACGGAAGGAGGAGGCTGGGGGGCTGAGAGATAGATAAATATAGCTGATGGCATTTCTCATGATAGGTTTTTCTTGGCACTGAGGGCACCGTGGCAAACAGTACGACAAACGCCTGGCCCTGCAGGCCGCCGTCGCCATTTTAAGCATGTTTGAGCAGAAGAGTTGTTGGCATTAGAAAAGGGTCCCAGCAGGTGGAGGGGCTGCAGCAGGGGGGTTTGGCTGGACTGGGCCTTACCGCCCTGGGTACCTGGGTTCCTTACTTTGTCTGTATGGATATCTAGTAATTTGATTTTCTGGCCCTTTGGGGATTTAAAAAAATATTTTGGGGTTGCCCTTTGTGGGCCTGTCTCCCAAGTGACTTTTCCCCCCACCAGCCACCGTGGCCTGTTGGTGGTGGGGGGTGTTCTGGCTCTTCTCACTTTTGATGTCTTAATGATGACACGGCATGCCACTGCCCCAGGGTCAGGGACATTATTTTTTTTTTTTTCATTTTTATTGGATTATAGTTGATTTACAATGTTGTGTTAGTTTCAGGTGTTCAGCAAAGTGAATCAGCTATGCGTATACATATGTCCACTCTTTTTTTAGATTTTTTTTCCCATATAGTTCATTACAGAGTATTGGGTAGAGTTCCCTGTGCCTCATTTGTTATAAATTTGGGAGACATCCAATAACTTAAGAGACACTCCTTTGTCCAGGTTCCAAACAATTGTTTGTTCCCGGAGGAGAGGGCACGCCCGTGGTCTCCATCCCTTGCTTTAATTCCATTTTTCCATTGAAGGCCCAGTATGGCCGAGGCACCGTGTTAAGTCCTGTTCGTGTGTTAACCACCCAAATTCTCACATTGATTCTAGTTTTAAACCCACATTCCCGGCTGTGAGCCTGTGCACTAGGGTGACACACACAGGGGTGTTTGTGTGTGGTGAGGAATTGGTGAACCAGAGTCGAGGACCTGGGAGGCTTCCTGGAAGATGACCTGCTTGAATTGCACCTTGAAAGACAGTGAGCAATTAGTTGATTTTTGTCAGCTGGCTGAGCCTTTTCAGCTTGCCTCGAGCTGATTCCCTCCTCACAATGGTTGAGTGATATAGGCAGGGCAGGTATTATTATCCCCACCGTACAGAGAAGGGAACCCCGTACAGAGATGTCAGGGCGCTTGGGTCACACGATCAGTTTCCTGCAGAAGGACCCCAGGTTTCAGGTCACTGAGCACCTTGGCTTCCCTCCGTGGGCCTTGCCATTCCTTGAACTTCATGGGGATTGCTGGCCTTGGTGGAGTCTCAGAGGAGAAAGCCGCGCAGGTCCCCGTGGTCTCCCTTGCTCTCTAGGAGCTGAGACAGAGTGGCTGGAGCCTAGCCTGTGACTCAGCTCAAGGGCTCCCCCAGCTGCTGAGCATGTGGGGTGGAAACAGCAGGCGGGAACCTGGCCTGTCCTTGACACTGGTCTCCCTTCCCGCCGCCGGCCAGCCCCCTGCCTCTGACCTGAGAGGCAGCATGCTAGCGTAGACCTGGGAAGCTCGGCTGGATGCCCCCACGCTGCTGTGGCCAGCTCAGCTTCTTGGCACCCCATCCTGGAGCGTGGGGAGGGCAGGTAGAGTGTGCAGGAAGTCCAGGTGTGCGGTCAGGCGGGCTCGGCTGGATCGTGGGATCCCTGATCCTTGCTCTGTCACGCCTTTTTCCTGGGAGTCTGCTTGGAATTGCAGTTTGAAATAAAAATGCATGTAATTATCCTAATTAACCAGATGATTGCTGGAAGTTTTGCAGTAATCTGCTCTTCATTGCCTTTTATGCTCCTGAATTCTCTTAGACTCTCATTCTTACCCCTTTCTTAAAGTTTGAAAACTTTGGGGCTGTGTATATAAAAACTCTCCCAATATGCTGAGGGGGGCTGGGTTGTGAGAGAGGCTAGCTTACTGCTGGAGATTTTCCTGTTTCCGTGGCTAAGAAGGTAGGGACTTGACCTCTTAACCATTGAAATCAGGTCCCATAGAGCAGGGTTTCCCAACCATGGCGCTGTTGACTTTTGGGCCAGATCCTTCTGTGTCATGGAGACCGTCCTGTGCATTATAGGGTGGTTAGCAACATCTCTGGCCTTGACCCACTAGTTGCAACCCACCCCACCCCCCCGCCTCATGTGTGACAACCAAAATATTTCCATACATTTCCAAGTGTCCCTGAGGACAGAACTGCCCCAGCTGAGACCCTCTGGCCTGTAAGAAACAGAGCGATTCAGACAGAAGGTACCCCAGATTCACCTCTTGCCTCTCTTCCGGTTTAGGAACTTACTTAACGTTTTCTCACATGGCAACAGAACCTCAGAGCCCTGGCTGTTCCCCTGCATGTCCTGTTCCATTTTCCCCTTTCTGGGCAGAAGGACCCTGGGCTGAAACCATCTGGGGGCTCCTTTCCCCTTGGGAATCATGAGTCCCCCTCTGAGTCTCGCACTGAACATCCCTCTTGATGTCTTGCATTATGGTCTCTCTGTGTGCCGGGGCTGCTGTTCTGGGGACTGGAACAGGGGATTTACTAGTCAGCTGACCCAGGCCTATGTAGTGAGCCATTGACCGCATCAGGCCCACCCCAGACCCCAAAGAACAGCAGACATTTGTTTCGGCAGCATGGGAAGCAGAGATCAGAAGTGTCTCCTGAGCCTCAGCACTACTCTTTTTAAAGGATGTTATTTGATTTTCCTTATTACGGTAGTAAAACGCACTCTTTATTAAAAATTCAAACAATAGAGAAATGTAAGAGACAGGTTCCCCAAATCACCTTCCTGCACCAGAGAGAAACTTACTTCCCAGATCCATATAGGTTCTTCTAGTTTTTTCATCAATTAACTTTCCATCAAACAACTTTTCAATACAGAGATATCTATTTTAAGAGCAGATGATACGTTTGGGCTAATTGAACTGGCTCCATTGAGTGCCATTGTGGTCTTAAATTTTCCTATCCCCTGCCCATTCCACCTGTGGCCCCCATCACCCCAGATGCAGAGCCCATGTCCCTGTGCTCTTTCCCCCCCGAGGTGACAGTTTCTCTTTGTCCTTCCTGGGAGCGGGGTGACCAGCAGAGCATGTGCTGCTGTCTGAGCAGCCAGGATCCTGCTCTGGGGCAT
>NW_006796961.1:1433617-1461572 GCF_000442215.2 Lipotes vexillifer | reverse complement strand
TTCCTGCTGGCAGCATAACCCCGATGGCAGAAGTCAGGGCTCCACCAGATCTCCAGATTCCTTCTTCCTGCCTTGTCCCTGCCCCTGGCCTAAAGAGAACACTTCTGTCTGCCATATCTTTAAGCCCGACACAAAGGGCCCTACCAAAGGCGCAGCTACCACGGGGTGATGAGGGAAGGAGGAGCCACTGAGAAGTGGCCTGCTTGACTGTGCTGGCTTGGCCCCAGTCCTTGCCTCCTTCCAGCTCTTTCCTGGAGGGCCACGGTGCTCCTCTGTGTGCGGCCAACCCTCTGCCAACTGGCCTGGCGTCCTGGAGGCTTTTCTAGACCCTGCAGTCTCCTTCCAGGGGTGACTGCTGCTGCTTTTTTCCTTTCTTGAAATGGAGAGTGTCCCTTAACCTTCCAGGATTTATCCCTTCATAATTCTTTGTGTCGGGCTTAAAGATAGGCAGACAGAGGTGTTCTCTTCAGGCCAGGGTCAGGGGTAATAAGACAGGAAGAAGGAATCTGGAGAGAGCTTTGCAGCTGGGTCTGATGGTCTAGGGGAGGCTGCAGATGACAGTGGGAGTAGGGTGACACCTGGTGACTCTTCTCGACTGGGTGGAGTGTGCAGAGACATCAGGAGACCCCTGGAGGCAGGCCTACCGAGTGCAGCCCTTGGGGAGTGTGTCCTTATTATGCCTGCAGATTATATCCCCATTAGTGCATAATTATTATGTAATGGGCGTTATTGCATAATGGCAGTTATATAACACGTGGCCCAGAAGACGGAGGGGGGGGGCATGTAATAAGTATATATCCTTTGGCTATAAATAGTTACCAGCCCTGCACTGAATCTGTGGTCACACCAGAGCCACCTTATAAATACCCAGCGCTGGGCTATAAATTTCTGAGCCGTGATGTAGGCAGGCGCGCGATACCTAGTTAGGGAGTGGTAGGAGGGACCTGCAGCCCCACCCAGCCACATGACGTCATTGTTTCTGTAGTAACGAGATGGCTCCCCGGGGGACCAAATGAAAGGAGGCCTTTAAAGGGAGGAGGCAAATGGATAGAAAGCTTTGTGGGGGTGGGGGGAGGTTTGCCAAACCTGGGGCTGACCGGGTGGGGTCCCCTGTGCAGAGGACTCCCAGGTGTTCAACCAGTACCAGGGCAGAAAATGCCATTTCCTTTCATGTCCTCTTTAGAGGGTCTCAGGTCCTGTCCCTGTGTCCAGCAGGTCATGTGAGACTCAGCTGAATGTCAGGGACAAAAGGGGAGTCAAATGGTGTCTCCCCATCCTTCCATCTCCCAGGTGATCTCTCCTTGGCTCTGGGGCCACTTGCTGAAGGGGAGTTGAATGTGTGCACACCGGAGCTCTGCACCCCAGTAATGTCCTCCCCAGGGTGGGGCCATCTCTCCTAGCAGACGTTTTAGGTCAATTTTGGCCTTAGTAATATAAGAAATATGTGAGCAATTCGGCTCATGGCTCAGAGAGCCTCGTGGAAGTCCTGGCTGTGGGAGATGGTGCCCGGGAAGAAAGAGGAGACAAGGATAAGATTTTGGTCCCGGAAGAAACTATAGGGTAGGATGTAATCTTTTTAGGTGTGTGAGCGGTGGTTTCATATAGGGCGGTGAAGAGCTACTGTTCACATCCCTGAGGGTAGAGGAGGAAATGTTTTTCTGTTTTTTGGCCACGTGGCATGTGGGATCTTAGGTCCCCAACCAGGGATCGAACCTGCACCCCCTGCTTTGGAAGCACGACGTCTTAACCACTGGACTGCCAGGGAAGTCCCGAGGAAATGTGTGGGTTTTTTTGTTTCTTTTAAAAAATATATTTATTTATTTGTTTTTTGGCTGCGTTGGCTCTTCGTTGCTGCGCATGGGCTTTCTCTAGTTGCGGCGCGCGGGGCTACTCTTCGTTGTGGTGAGCTGGCTTCTCATTGTGGTGGCTTCTCTTGTTGCAGAGCACGGGCTCTAGGTGCTCGGGCTTCAGTAGTTGTGGCACGCGGGCTCAGTAGTTGTGGCTCGCGGGCTCTAGAGCACAGGCTCAGTAGTGTGGCACACGGGCTTAGTCGCTCCATGGCACGTGGGATCTTCCCAGACCAGGGCTCGAACCCGTGTCCCCTGCATTGGCAGGCGGGTTCTTAACCTCTGCGCCACCAGGGAAGTCCCGGAAATGTGTTTTGATGGTAGGTAGAGGGATTAAAGTTAGTTGGGAGAGAGGGAGGGAGGGTGGGTGACCTACTTGTCCCAGTTTGCCCAAGAGTCTCCTAGTTTCAGCACTGAAAGTCCCTCTTCCCAAGAAAGCCCTTTGTCCCCTGAAAACCAGGATGGTTGGTCATCCTAGAACAGCAGTTTTTAACCAGGGGCAATTTTGCCCCTCAGGGAACATTTGGCAACGTCCATAGACGCTTTTGGTTGTCACAACCAGGGGAGGGTGCTGTTGGCATCTAGTGAGTCAAGGCCAGTGCACAGGACATTCTCTCAAGAAGGAATCACCTGGCCCCTAATGTCACTATAGATCTTCCTCAACCTACAGTGGGGTTACATCCCGATAAACCCGTCATAAATTGAAAATACTGTAAGTCAAAAATGCATTTAATATACTAACCTACATCATAGCTCAGCCTAGCCTACCTTAAACGTCCTCAGAACACTTCCATTAGCCTACAGTTGGACAAAACCATCTAACACAAAGCCTATTTTATCATAAAGTGCTGAATAGCTCACGTAATTTACGGAATACTGTACTGAAAGTGAAAAACAGAGTGATTGTATGGGTGCAGAATGGTTATAAGTGCATCGGCTGTTTACCCTCCTGATGGCCTGGCTGACCGGGAGCTGTGGATCGCTGCTGCTGCCCAGAATCACAAGGGAGTATCAGAGTATCGTACTGCATATTGCTATAGCCCAGGAAAAGATTCTAATTTAAAATTTGAAGTGTGGTTTCTAGTGAACGCGTGTTGCTTTGCACCACGTAAAGTCAAAAATTGTGAGTCAGACCATCAAAAGTCGTGGATTGTCTGTAGCGGTGAGACCGAGAAGCCCTGCCTTGGAGGTGGGTGAGCAGAACCTGTGTGTCTCTCCTTACGACGGCCATCGCTCGCCTCTGCTAGCGGAGGCCCCCAACCCCTGCCGGGCCTTCCCTCTGAATTTCTTGCAGCTCTATTTTCCATGTTTTGATTGGTTGTGAGTAGGGTTCTGGGGCTGGGAGACCTTTTTTAGGGAATCATGGGGGCTTCTGAGAGGGTCTCTTGCCCTCTCAAAGCTCAGAGTCCCTTTGCAGTTAAGATAGTGCTGAGAGTAAGCCCCACCTGTCAGTGTGGCACTGAGTGGATCTTTTGCCTGTTACTAAAGAACTAATAGTAATGAAAGAATCATTAAAGAGCGATCCCTCATCGCCTACCAAAGAGTTTCCGAGAGGCAAGACATGCTTGCTCCCCCCGTCTTTCAGGCCAGCTCTTCCCACGTAGACCTGAGCAGGCCACGGCAGCCTCTGGGCCATGGCGCCCCCTGAGTGTACCAATACCAGGATGAGAATTTGTTTCCACAAAAGCCCATTTCCCAGACTCAGCAACCAGGGCCAGTCTCTGCCACCCAATGAGACTTCACAAATGGAACAGATGAGGGAGCTGAATTCTATTCTGGCATGTGGAGTTTACAGAAATCTGGATTCTGTCTACCTGATATCATTTATAGCAGATTACATTTTGCACAGCATACATGAAATATAATCACAAGAGCATAGCCAACTCTTTCTTTCTCACCTCTGTTTAGTGCCTGTTTCGTTTACTACCTGGCTGCAGTTTACTTGGTCCCCTCTGGCCCTGACACCATGCATAGTGTGGCCAACTGGGTCATCATTACTGCTGGCCTGGGACAGGGCCCACAGATGATGGCCAGGATGGTGGTGCAGTGGTCTGGTCTGCACCAGGGAGTTAGCCAGAGCAAGAGGATCAGCTGTCTCTTGTGTGTGTCAAGCCCAACTTTTGAGTTTGGACTTGGGATTGAGACAGCTAATGAGCACGGATGGGAAAGCAGGGCCCATGGGTTTGCAGGCAAGTCCTGCCTGCTGTGCCAAGGGGAACTCTGTGGGGAACAGTGCTGGCTTCGAACACAAAGGCCATTGCTGCATGGAATAGTAATCCTCAGGGTATTGCCAACCCGAGAGATATGGCCAAATGAGAGGCCCCTGCCCCAAGGATAGGCCAGATTTCTCTCACTTATTCATGGTATTGTGGTTTATAAAGTGGGCCCAGAATACAGATCTCTGGGCATAGTTTCAAATACATGCATTTTTTAAAAAATTAAACCACACACACACACACACACACACACACACACACACACACACACACACACACGGTTTGTTCTAGCCGTGCTGCTACCCAGGAGTGTTCCTGGCCACGTGGGACAGTAACTGAGGATGATGGTCCTGAAGCCACCGTCTAATATTAGATTTTGAAACTCAGAGATTCATTAATATAATTACTCAAATGCCAGCCTGGCTTGGCAAGGCCTCTTGAATTGTGTTCCTCTCCAACAAAGCACTCTGGCTGCAGGGATGCCCCTGGTGAGCCAGAGCCCTACTCCCTGGTTTATGGATGGTGGTTGAAGGCATGTGTTGGCTTCCTCAGTGCACCCTCCCTGGGAGAGGCGGGGAATTCCCACGGTGCCAGGTCCTGCCTTTATGCATCTTGTCATGAGACGGGCACCTCTGGAGAGTCTTCAGTAGAAGTGAGCAGTCAGCTGGGCAAGGCCCCATTTGAATGTAAGTTGGACCCAGGCTTGGCTGAGGGCCGGGTAATTTTGCTCCCCTATGACACTTTGCACTTAATTTTGTAGGTTTCTTTTGCTAGGCTGGAATCTTGGAACTGGGACTATGTTTTATCTGCCTTGGCATCTGGCTCTCGCCCAGTGTATAGTTTTATACAACCCCATAAACCCATTTTGAATATTGAATTACCTTCAGATGGGAAGCAGCCGACAGCCCATCCCATCCTTGAGATGATGCAAAGGCATGAAATGGCATAAAAATCAGAAAGGGGGCTGCTAAACGAAAGGAGTGGAGCAGGGAAGAGTGGCTGGTGTGCTTTCTGAGTGGGCATCATGAGGAGAGAGTACGGACAGGTGAGGAGTGATGGAAGCTTCTGGAAGGCTGGAAGGAATGTGGCAGGCAAGTGGGAAGCTGTAGGTTAATTGATTGAAAGGGACTTGGTTTCTCAAATTTTTTTGTTCCCTTTTTGAGAATGGGAATGAGGTGTCAGGAAAATGGGGAAACAGCAGCCCTCTCCCTGGTCCCCTTGTTAGACGGGCCGCTGCTGGGTGGGTCACAGGCTCCAGCTTAGCCGGTCCCACCTTCACCCAGGCCTTCCCTCTGTCTCCTTGGCTAGTCCTAATAGACAGAAGGGGCAAAACATACGTGACCCCCCAAACCCCCACCTCCGCCAGCCCCCAGCCCACCCGTGAAGGGAACTCCTCCCATGCCAGATCCTCCCCACCCTGCTAGCCTATGAGATGCCCTGTAGCACAGGTTGGCAGGGAGCAGCCCCAGGGCATGGAGATTATTTGCCTTTTGCTCAGAGGTTCCCCCTCATCCCCTCCCCTTTCCCCAGAAGCCCTGGCCTCCAGGCTCCTCATGTGGCTGTGGATGCAGACACGTGGCTGGCTCTTCCTTCCCTCTCTCTCCTGGGGACCCCTCTGGCCCAGGCCTCCTGGGTTGAAGATGGCTGCCGTTCCCCAGCTGGTGTATATGCTCCCAGCTCTGGTGGCTAGATTTGGTTCTTAGCAATGAATTATTAAAGGAACACGAACAGTGCGTTTCTCATATACTCGCACATGCACAGCCACTTCTCTGAGCCGATTCTATGGTCGATTCTGCCGCTGCTGCCCCTTCACTTGCCTCAGACTTTAGAGTCGGTCCCATTAGTTTTGGAGTGAATTCCCAGCTCTCTTCTCTCCACCTTAAGAGTCTCCAGTCAGCCACTTCCTCCCTGGTCCTGAACCTCTTTCCTCTGGCCCCCTGTGCCTGTCCTTGACTTTCTTGAAGATCTGCTTTCCCTTCCAAAGTTCTACTTGTCAGTGGAGGGGTGGCCTGGTGCCCCAGTAGTCTTAGGAGTGTGGTGTGCAGGAGTGTTGCAGTGTGACAGTGGTTTGGGGGTGTCGCCCTCTTTCCTGCTCTGTGTCCTTTGACCTGGAGTCCGCCTGAGCATGAAAGTTCCTGAGGCGGAGGCCTGCCTGGCTTAAGCGAACACGAATGCGGCTGGACCCGCAGGGCTGTGGTTTGCCATCACCTCATTATGCTCTGCTACGATTTGGGGAGAGAATCACGTACGTACGGTCTCTCATCCATCTACTGTTTTAAGAAAGGCATTTTTCTGGTTGTAAGACTAGTGCCCATTCCATCATAAAAATACCAAATAAGCACAAAGTCTAGATAAATAAAAATGATCAAAATTCTACCACTTAACCACTAATAGCCTTTTGTTGCATTTTTTATACCTATTCATGCACATATTTTATTTTTTAAAAATTGGAGTTTATGATAGAAATACTTCGGGGTGCTACTTATAAAAAATTTGTGCATTCTACCATGTCACAATTTTTCAAAAAATACTTTGTGGTGGTTTAGCATCTTATTATTAGCTGCATTGTCCCTAATTCTGAACATTTCTAGTGACTTCTATCCTCTTTTCATTTGGGAAATAAGAAATTACCTTTTATTATAAATGTAATATATGATTATTTTTAAAAAATACAAACATGCTTTTTGAACAGCTCATGACACTTCAGTGTTCCAGAGTTGATGTAATCCCTCATGTGTGGAGGCCTTTAAGTTGTAAATTCTGCTGGTATGGACATCCGGGTGCATTAAGCTTTGTAGCTCTGTTTATGAACTTCAGACAAGGCTTCCTAACAGTTGAATTATCAGGCATAGGGTATAGACTCTTACAAAGACTTGTCATATATGTTGTTAAATTGCTGTCTGGAAATTTCATGCCCACAGATGGCACGTGAGGGTCCATCTCACCACATCCCCAGCTGTACCCTGTTTGTGTTACCCAGCGCCTCAGAAAGACACTCATCATTTGCACACATCACGCACGTATCATGTACATATCACACGAGGATGTGCTTTTTATGAACCCACATCCCATCCCTGTCATAGGTGTGTGTCCACTGCATCAGCTCACATGTCCCCTGATGGACGCGTGCTATCGTCCAATGAAAGAGCTAATCTTGGACATCACCCCACACACTCGCATCCTCCAACCTGCATTTTTTTGTGAGTCTGAGGTCCCCTCTCCCAGGCCTCTCTCTCTTAGCATTGCTAGAAGGGGAAGGTTTCTGAGGGCCTCAGGCATGGCAGTGTTGGTTCTCTTGGGCCAGGAGCTGGCAGGGGAGCCTGGGGACTGCCTGGCAGTGAGCAGGTGCTGGCCATGGCATCTTAATGGCTGCAGCCCCCCAGCACCGCCGCCCATGGTGGCCACCAGCAGGTGCCCCAAGAGTTCCTGAGGAAGCAGCTGTTGTCCATCCCTGAGGCCAGCCCCACTGTCTGCCACCAGGACCCTGGGCCTGTCTGGTGAAGTGCGTGTCCTCCTATGAGTGGAGGGGAGGCTAAGGGAGGGCGAGCTCTTCCTTCCAAGCTGTAGACTCTGCCTTTACTCACACACACACAGACACACAGACACACACACACATTCACACCCTGTGCCCCAAAGATGGCATCCCCCAGGGGTATCATCACATATCTGGGACACACAGGTCCTTGCGTCCTGCCCCAGGGCCAGGGTCAGGGCCAGGGCCATCTCCTTCCCTAAAGTCCCTAGGCATAGGGATGTGAGCATGCTCTTGTCGGGCTCAGTTCCCACCGGCTCTAGTCACATGCATTTGCGTCTGCATGTACACACATGTGTATTCATTCACTTCGAACCCTTCTACATCAAGGCTGCAGTGTCTTGGGCCCCTTCTACCTGATGCTTCATCTTGCCCAGAGCTTAACTATCCTCGGGCCCTGTGAGGTAGGAACTTCCATATGACTCCTGAGGCCCAGCGGGAAGCCTGTGAGGTGCAGCAGTGGAGGGGTCGTGCAGGACAGGGAGAGGCAGTAGAAGCCTTTCTCCCTCTTCTTGCGGTGGCAGTGCCAGGCGTCCAGTGCCTAGAGGGCCCGTGGTCATACCATCGTGGCAGGGACTCCTGTGTTTACGGAGCTTGGTTCGTTTTTTAACTCTGCGGGTGTTCAGCATGTGTTACCCTGTGAGTGTCTGTGCATGTGTAGCCGAGTGTCAGGAGGTGGGTATCTGTGTACTAGTGTGGGTTGGGGTGTGTGTGTAAATGTCAGTGCGAGTCACACCCGAGGGACGTACGAGTAAACTTTGAGGGTCATGAGGTTCAAACTCTCATTGCTCCCACGAGGACACAGAAGCCTAGGGAGAGTGCAGTTACCTGCCCCCAGTCACCCAGTGAGTACCCAGGTCACCCAGGGGCATGGCCAGCCCAGACTCCAGGCTCTGAGCCCCCTGGGCCTGGAGTGAGCATCTGAGTCAGTGGTGTGCTTACTTGCTGCGAGGTATCATGCCTTTCCAGCCCTCTCAGCAGCTAAGCAGCTCCTATCTGGGGCTCTTTGTGAACCTGCCTCACTATTAATCTACCTGTTAGTAAAAGAGATTACAATTGCTGTAATTACAGGGCGCTGCGGCTCCACCATCAGGAGCAGAGCTGAGTGAGAGGCGAAGGGTGGGGGGAGACCAGCCCCACAAGAAGCTGCTATTAAAAGCCCCATGTTTTGATATGGTGCAGGGATAATAGCCCTTCCTGAGGGGATGGGCAGGTGGGCTGGGGTCCCACTAAGGCTCTGGCATGACATAAGGAGGTCATCAGGGCTGAGGACAGGGAGGGCAGAGAAGGCCCTCAGGCACCCTGACCTCACGGGCCCCATGCTAAAGGGATGGGCCTTTGCAGGCGCAGAATGCAGGCGACGTGGTGGCAGTTAGGGTGGGACAATAGCTCTCCTTAGGGGGCTCTACAGCCACCAGCTCCTGTTGATTGGTGCGGACACATAAGTACCTGGTCTGTGCTGGCATGCGTCCAAAGCTGTATGTGACATGATCCTGGGAGGACAGAACGCGGGTGATCATAAAGCATGGGGCTTCTCAGTGGGGGCACTTCTGCCCCCAGGTGACTTCGGGTGATGTCTGGAGACCTATTTGGTTGACACTGCATGGGGGTGGGGGCTGGTCACTACTGACGTTTAGTGGGTTAGGGCCAGGAATGCTGCCAACTGTCTTACAATGAATGGGAAGGTCCCGCAGCAGAGAATGATCCTGCCCCAACGTCAGGGGTGTCACAGCCGGGAAACCCTGACCACCGCAGTGGAAAGTGATGGCAACGGGCAAGTCAGGACGAAGGAGGGACCCAAGGACTGCCTGGTGCTGCATCTGGAGACCTCAGCCCAGGGTGCTTAGCAGGTCTGTCCCTGGGGAGGTAGGAGAGAGCAAATCCCAGGCTGACAACCCCAGTGTGTTTACCCCGTGGTGGGTGTCAGAGGACTGGAGGCCACGGACCCTCGTGTCCATCCCCCTCCCTTTTCTGGCAGGTCTTCTCCTCTTCTAGCAGCAAGAGCTGGACTCAGATTGGGACACTTGACCTTGCTCCCCACTTTCATGTCCTCATTGCCCACCAAGGCACCTGGGAGGGAAGGGCTCAGACCCTCTCCCTCAGTTTGAGCCTCATAGGCCTCTCTGAGTGGGAGGAGGCGAGAGGAAGGTGTGCAAGGATGGGAAAGGCTTGAACCCTCTGGTTCCCATCCTGCAAGGACACTGGCCACACCCTGGCTTCTCCAGAAAGCACGTCTGGCCCAGCTTCCCCTCTGAGGCGTGGAGCAGAGCAGGACAGAGGCCCCTCATCAGTAAAGTGGAGTTTGCTCTTTTCTGGATAGGCTTCTCCACCATTTATTCCTGTCCACAGAAAGGGCAGTACTGCCCCTTTCCCACTTTTGTTTCCAACTTGGGCCCCTTCCAAGGTGCCCCTTGGGAGAGAGGACAGGATGCTCGAATAGGAGGCACAGTGGGGAGTGGCTTGCGGGTCCTGTATCTTAGGGTATGTGCACTGCTTGCGAGCAGGCTGTGCAGTGTGGCTTCTGTTGCCCTCCCAGCCCTTAGGCTGCTGTGTCTCTGTTTTCCGCAGACAAAGCACAGAGATTTTCGGCTGTTTTGAGTTCTGTGTTTCACACCGAGTCCCTAATAGTGGAGTCGCTTAGCCTTTTCCCCCGTTTTTTGCCTTGACAGCTCCAACCTTGTAATTTTACCTTCTCCCGCCCTGTGTGTTCCTTTTTTTCCCTCTCGCCTTCCTGGGGTTTTTGCTGCTCACCGCTGGGAACCCCCTTTAGGAGGGATCGCTTCTGACAAGAGGGGAGGGGCTTCCTGTCAAACATTGGGGGTTGATGCTTTGTTTCGTAAAACGTCTGTAAATAGGCTGTGAGGCGATGACTCTACACGGATCCCTGTGCACCAGAGTGCCTTTTTGTGTCTGTGCACATCTCCACGTGTGAATGTCAGGAGCAGAGAGAAAGGGAAGAGGAGGACAGGGATGGCTTCCGGGGGCCCTGGGTTGGCTCTTTTCCTTCTGGGATATGGTCTTGGTCCGAATCACAGGCCCTTATCAGGAGAGGGCCCAAGACCCAGACCCTTAAGGGGCCAAGAAGAACATCAGAAAAAGCCACTGCCTGCCACAGTGGCCCTGGGCCAACTGTTCAGAGAGCTGGGATGGGATGGGGGCCCATCCTCCTCTCTAAGGCCATAGGTCTGGAACCTGACCTTGAAGTTCAGGTATCCAGGACTCTTAGGCCCTGAGAGGTGGGTCCTGGAGGGAACTATTCTCAGCATCAACTGATCACTTTAGATTCTTGGGAGCAATGTCATTCTGCCACCCATGAATGGGAGCCCGTTGTTCCCTGGACACGAGGCTGTCTCTTAGGTAGTACGGTCTGCAAGGCCACTCCTGTTCTTTTTTTTTTTTTTTTTTTTTTTTTTTTAAGTAAAAATTCTTGTTGCCTTATTAGATCAGTCCCTTTTTAAGCTTCAGGTGGCTTACCTATCCCAGGAGTTGACTTAGAGCAAACTCACTAAAAGCCCTGGTTTACTTGACTTTATAAACTTGACCACATCCTTTTCCCCACCATCAGCCTTCCAGACCACGGAATGCTCTGCATTTCAGCTGTTCCTCAGCCGACACCCTCCCTGAATCCATTTTGAGTTGTTCTTCCCCAGCCCCGCTAGAAAATGTCGGCTCCGACTGTACCATGCTCGTGAACAAAGGTGCAGAACGATTTTGGCTGCTTCGTCCAGGAAATAAATTCCTCTCTGGTGCCAGAAACCATTGAGTGGTGCCATGTGTTGAGCTCCAGGGCCCAGCACCGTGGGCAGGGCTGTCGCTCAGGGTGAGGAGGGTGGAAGCATGGGATCAGGAGGCTCTGGGGATGAGCGGCTTGCTTCCCACACATCCCACGTGACTTGTTCAAGGACCTGATAAGTTGCCACTTGGCCTCCTCTCCCAGGCCTGGCTTTCCATATGCAATTGCCTGTGGTCTGGTTGGTCCCTCAGCCCACAGAAGATAGGCCTCTCTCTCTACCCTGAGGCATCCTGGCCCCTTTATTTCCATGCACCTCGCCTGGGTCCTCCTGCTCTGTCTGCCCTGGAAAGGTTGGTTTTCCTGGGTCTGCTCATTCTCCTCTTCTCTTACTGCACTCTCACCTATAATCGGTGATGCTACTTGTCAGCGTCACTGAGCCCCATCTCATTTAAGTCCACGACAGTCTGGTACACTAGATGCTGTTATAATCCTTGAGTTATGCCTGGAAGCCCAATGCACAGAAGAATCTTTCTGTAGGCTTTGCACTAGGGAGTGGCAGCTTGGCGCCCATTCCCTCTGTGCACACCTGTCCCTCACTGCTGATACCCCTGGCATATCTGAGATCTGATTTCTCCAAACTCTTCTTTCCAGCTCCTAGGCCGACATCCAGTTGATACCCCACCCTGTGTCCATAAGTGACCTCACCACACTCCCAGCCTCCCCTCTTTTCTCTCTGTTCCATGCCTAGTCTTGGTTGGGGGTGTCACCAGCCATCCAAGCTCATGAGCCCTCACAACTGTGGCCCTGTGGTGGCTCCAGAGTGTCTCCGCCTCTTTGCCACTGTCATCTTCCGAATTCAGCTTTGTCTCCTCTCTTTTGGACTTGTTTTTTATTGGGTTATAATTCACATAATAAAATTCACTATTTTAAAGTGTACTCGTCAGTGGCATTTACCACATTCATAATGGTGTGCAACTATCACCACTATCTAATTCCTGAACAGTTCCATCACACTCTGCCCCAACAAAAGACTCCCATACCTATTAACAATTTGTCCCAATTCCTCCTTCCTACCAGCTCCTGGAAACTACTAGTTCGATTTCTGTCTCTATGAATTTGCCTGTTCTGGACAGTTCATATCAATGGAATCATACACTGTATGGCCTTTTGTGATTGACTTCTTTCACTGAGCATAAGGTTTTCAAGGTTCATCCACAATGTAACCTGTGTCAGAACTTCAGTCCTTTTTATAGCTAAATAATATTCCATTGTCTGGCTATACCACATTTTGCTTATCCATTCTCCTGTTGATGGACATGTAGATGAATTCCACTCTTTGGTGACTGTGAATAGTGGTGCTATGTGCATTTGTATACAAGTATTTACGTGGACATATGTTTCTGATTCTCTTTGAGTATGCACCTAGTAGGGGAATTGCTGTCTCCTGGAGTTTTGTAACCACCTTCAAATTGGTAGCTGGTCACACTGTCTCCCAGGGGTGCCATCTTCTTAGGTGGGCACACAGGATCTCTGACAGGCCTTTACTGACCATTCCAGCATCATCTCCCATCACTTCCCAGGCATTGTGTATTGCAGCAAATAGAGCTCTCTGCAGGCCCTGCGTTTGGCTCTGCTATCCCTCATCCCTGGGCTTCTGCTCGTGTTTCTCTCAGTCTGCCTTTCTCTTTTCCCCTTTGTCCAAATGCCTCTATCTTTCACACCCCAACTCAGCTGTCACCCCCCTTAGTGCAGCCTTTTCCCACATCACTTCCCACCCCCAGAGCTTATCTCTTCTTCTGCTGGGTCGGGGTGGGGCTGTATTTTGTCCATTATGCACCCAGTTTCCAATTGCAGGGGGAGTTGCCCAGGGCAGCTTCTCTGGTTCTGTATTCGAGAGCATCTAGCAGGTAATAGGTACTTAACAAACTTGTCAAATTAACCTTAAGGCACTGTATTGCCCTTTCCTGCATGTCACAGATCTGTGTGTGACCCACCCCAGTGCCCCTGCAGACATACAAATGAACATACACTCACATTTTGTCTCCAGTCCCCTCTGGACCCTGGGGTGTCAGTGTCTTCCCATTCGCTCCTCCACCTCCACAGCCCCATGTTGTCCACTCCTCCCATCCAGGCCAGCCTCTCTGGAGGTGGCCCCCGAGTGGCCTCCAGGGCCCAATGTTGTTGGCCATTAGCATAGGCTGGGCTTGAGCACCTGTGAACCTCTGGGACCTTCCTGAGGCCAGGGCAGCAGGTGAGCAGAGGAGCCAGGTAGTAGCTGCTCCAGACTTGGGCGGGTGCCTTGGATCTTGGATCCCAGATCCTGTCGCAGAAGGTGGGGCAGAAGTGGTCCCACCAGGTGTTTGGGACACGGCCTGGCCCACGCACCAGCCTCGCTCGCTCTCCAAATGAGTCACCGTGCTCAGGCTCTGCCAGGTGGCCCAGGATGGGCGGGTGGCCCAGGTGGGAGCAGCGCCACCCCAGCCAACCCACCGCAGGCTCAGGGAGGAGCAGGGGCACGCTCACTCAGGGTACAGAAGATGGAGAAGGGGGGAAGAATGCTGTCTGCACCCGAGGGGGTCCGCAGCAGTCAGCGGTCAGGTGAGGCCACGCTTCATCTCTTGTCTTTCCCTCTCACTGGATCCCTGTCCTTCCCTGGCTGGTGATGCAGCTCTGGTCAGCCAGCAATGCATGGCTCCTGTACCTGAATCAGTGAGGCCGATTTTCTCCAAGCCCCAAGTGCAGGTAGGTTCCAGGCAAGCTGGAAGCCCAGTGGCCCCCCTCCTGGAGACGCTGCCTTCCTAGGCACAGCCCAGCCCTCCTCCTCCTCCTCCTCCCTCCTCAGCCCTCTCCTCTCCCTGGGCCTCTTCCCCACGTGGCTCATTACAACTCCAGTTGTTTAGGTCTTGACCTCAAGAGCCTTCCCTATTGACCCCTGACCAGCGATACTAATCTGTGTCAACAGGCCCCAGGGGTTAAAGAAACACAACCCGCTGCTGCCGCCTTAGCAGGTGCCTGGAGGGGGCGGGGTGGCTCCTGGGAGCTCTGGCTGCGGTGGGAAGGAGCTTCCGCAGCATTGCTCCCTGCCCACTGTGCCCGCCCTCCTGCTCCCCCTTTCCTGCTCTTCCTCAGCAGACCCCCTGCTGCCCACTGCCCCCCACCCCCTCTGCTACCACTCCCTTCTGTCTTGCCTTTGCTCTCCACTTTGCCTGTAGGACTTAGGACCAAATGTCCCCTTGCATCCAGGTGGCACTGCCTCTGTGCCCCATCCTCCCCCACTGCACTCCTTCCCTCTCTTTCTCTCTCTCCTCCTCGCATTTGCAGTCCCAGTCAGATCCTCCCCCTTGGCCAGTGATTCTCACACCAGAGCCTGCATCACATTCCCCCGGAGGGCTTGTTACAACACAGATTCCTGGGCCCGCCCCAGAAGGCCTCTGCATTTCCAGCTAGTTCCCAGATGCTACCCGTCCTCCAGGCTGCCCCCACCCACCCACCCACGCACCTGGAGGCTGAGGAGGCACACTGTTGGCCACCCAGGAAGGGCGTTCAGATGGGAGCTGTCCTGGTGGGGCAAGAACCCCCCTGAAGGATCATTGCATTCTGAGAGCACGGGGTGGGTCACCTGAGGATGGCCTGGTGACAACACAGGGGCTGCCAGGAGGGACCCATGGTGTAACACTGGGGTCATGAAAGGGAGCTTCCTGCCTTCCCTGGTCATGACTCTGATGGGGACCATGTCAGGGTGAGGGGGCACCCTCCTGACATGACGATCTGGGTCCTCTTAGAGAAAGAGTCATGTGTCACACACGTGTTCCCTTTCTTGGGATGAACCTAGAGTTCTGCTTATAACATGCCCTTAACCCTACCCTCTGAGTGAACCATAGGCCATCTCAGCCCTACCTGGCTGCTCTGTGCTGCTGGGGGCAGCCCCTACCTCCCGTTCACACACTTACCAGAGGAGGGAGAATGCTGGGCACAGGGACCTTGATCCCCGTTCCTGTTCTGCCTAGACCGTGGGGGTCTGTGAGTTCCCATGTTGCCCTCGTCCTGCTCAAAGGGAGTTGAAAACCTAGATAGAAACCCCACAGGCCTGGAGGCCACCTGCCTTCTCTTTAGCCCACCTTCGGAGCTGCCGTCACTGCCTCTGGCTGCCCATCTTAAGACATCCTCTCCTTTCCTGGGGGTCACAGTCACAGGTTGCCCCTCCAACTGGGTGCACATGTGTCTGGCAGGGGGCGGCCCGGGGAAGATGCTGAGCAGTGCACTGGGTGGGACTCCAGCAGGGAGCGGCCATCACAGGCTTGGTGTGCTTGGGTGGGCTTGAGAGCGTTTTGCGGGGATCCATCTTTCTGGCTGTGGAGAGGCTGGTAGGCCAAGGGGTCAGGCTGGCCAGGGGTCAGGCTGGCTGGTGGGGCACCTCTGGGTCTCCCCGCCTTCCCTGCTTGCTCTGCTTCTCTTCTGAGTTTCTACTCTGTCCCCTACTCCCCCCTTCCCTTCTTCTTGGCTGTGCCTCCCCAAGGCTGGGGAGCAATAGACAAACTCTTCAAAAATTTTTTTTTTAAGTTTCCCAAACTTTTCCAGATGCCAAGAAGGGGCTGGAGAAACCCTGCAACTGCAGAGGGGGAAGGAGGAGGGAACATGTTCCAAGACCTTTCCCCACTCTACCATGGTGGAAAAGAGGGGCAGCTAGGGGAGCGGGGTGACTCTGGTACTTGGTGCAGCCCACCTGGAGGTCAGAGAGCCCCTTCAGCATGCCCAACCCCCTCATCCTCACTCAGAAACCCGCAGCCAGCAGTTGTGAGGCAGAGTCAGAGGAGAATGTCTGTGGGGCTCCGAAGAACTGCAGCATCGAATTACAAGGGAAGTGACTTCTGGGGGTTCAGAAGGGTGGATTTGGGATACAGCATAGAGCACTCCCCAAGCCAAGGGAAGTGGGAACTGAGACTGGGGGAACCTGGCCCCAGGGGCTCCCTCCCCTGGAGTCTGGGGTCTGATATGAGATCCCACCACTGCTGGGGCCAGGAGTAGGGGAAGACAGGAGGGGGCGGTGTGTGGGGACAGTGCAGGCATGGCTGCCCTTCCCCAGTCAAACCCCCAAGGGGGTGCTGCCCCCACCTCTGCTGTTCTGTCCATCCACTCCCTGGACACCTCCTAAAACAAAGGCCTCTTTGTGGTCCTGGCCCACTGGCCTGATGCCAGCTGCATTCTTTGCGTGTTTCCTGAGCAAGATCCCGGCACCAGCTCCGTGGTCAGCTCCTCCCCCACCAGCCCAACTCCTCGGGGGCTCAGAGCAGTCTCCTGTCTTCTGCCCTGCCTGGGGTCCCCTCACAGCTCCCATGCCTCCCATCAACAGATCTGGGCCGAGAAGGAAGAGCCCTGGGAGCCCTGCCACCAGGCCTGTGGAGATTCCATCCCTTCAGGCTCTGGCTGATCTCGGTTTGGTTCCACTGAACCTTGATACTCTCATCTTTAAAGCTGGGGAAAATAACAGCCACCCCCTGGGGCTGTCAGGCAGATTAAGTGTCTCCGAAACACCCAGGTCCTGCCTGCCACACAGCGGAGGCACTGTGTAACTTGAGCTCCCCACTTCTGCACTGCACCCTGGGGGGCTGGGGGGCTGTCAGTGACCTCAGTGGGTGGCTGAAGAGCTCCAAGGATCTCAAGAGCCCGAGGTGGGGGCATTTCTCTACAGTCCTATGGTGGACCCAGAGCCTAAAGCCTACTCCTGGGGGTGCTAACGCCAGCACCCCAGGCAGTTCTCCTAAAGGATGGAGCTGGGTCTTTAGCAAGTGACTCACCAATCCCAGGCCTGGTTCTGCTCCCTGTGCCCCTTGCCCATCCTGGCAACCACCTGTAACAGCAGCCCTCTTTGAGTTAGGCATGGGGTAGGGGGAGTTAGATCTCTGAAAATAAGGGGACCGAGGAGCGGGGTGGGGCTGGGAGCCCCAGGTAGTGTTGGCTGGGCTTTTGGAGTAGAACTTCAAAACTCAGAACTTTGGAAACTGAGCAAATACACACCCGTCACCTTCAGTCACCAGTCACTCATGGTCACACACACACACACACACACACACACACGGTCCTAATGAAGTCCTAGATTGCTGCTCTGAGTTTTCTCCGCCCCCCCAACCCCCGTCGTTAAAAAATGTTCATAATTTGGAAAGAAAAGAAGCTTTTTACAAGCTGGCAGCTCTCGGGAACTTTCCGTCGGTTCTTTCTGGCCTCGTGATGGGTGGGGCTCACTTTTCCCTTCCCTCTCTCTCCTGCTCCCCTAATAATCGCCCCTCCCCAGCCCTGCCAAACACACAGGAGACCTCCAGCCAGCTGTCACCCCAAGAAAGCTGAAGTAAGGCCGAGAACCTGTCTGTGCCCTCCTGGGCCCCAGGCAAGCCCTGGCACAGCCCCCGCCTTCCCCCTGCCCCTGGAGGTTGCCCTCCAAGGCCTCGAGCCCTCAGATAGCAGCACTTCCTGGAATCTCTGCCCGGACCCAGGCCCGGCAGCCTGCCTGCCCTCCCGCACCGCCCACCCCCCAGGGCTCGCCCCCACTCTCCTGCTGAGTGAGGGTCCCCTGAGTTCTCCTGGAGTCCGGGGGCCCTGCCGGGGAGGGAGTGGGAGGTGCTGAGCTCACCACCTCGGCATCTGCCCTCCCCTCCCCGCCTCTGGTGCGAGGGCCGGCCACACTCCCGCCAGCGCCTCGCTCCCTAATAGCTTTTTAAGTCCAACCACATGTGTCTGCGGAGCGAGAGCGTGGAGCCGCCCCTCACGGGGCCTCAGTTCCCCCCTCCTTCTCGTAAAGACCACCCTTTACTCTGCGCAGCCTTGGGGCTGGGGGAGGGGGTCTGCTTCCCAACAGCCCATCTGCTTGCCCCCAGCCAGATGAGCAAAGAAGGGGATGGGCTGGCAAGATGGCTGAGCAATCGGGAGTGTTGTGCGAGGCCAGCCCTCAGGCTCAAGGACCCCCAGCCTCCTCTCTCTCGGTCCTAGGGTCTGGGATCCTCACTCCCTGAAGCAGGCGAGGAGGGGCCAGCTGTCTGTGTGTGGGAGCCTGAACCAGGCGGCAGGCAGCGGGTGGCTAGGAGCCTCGGGAGGAGCCCTGACCTCTCCGTGGGCCTCCCCTGCAGGGGCTTCGTGCCAGTACCTCTCTCCTGCACCCCTACTGCGCTGACCCCACTATCGTCCCTCTGACTTGCACACGTGTGGTTCTCTGTGCGTGTGAGTGGTCTGTGGGGAGGCCTGTGGGGTGTGGTTTCGCAGGAGGGGAGTGAGGGCTGAGAACCAACGTGCAGGCAGGCCTGGGGTCCTAATGAGAAAATTGCTTCCAGCCAGGGAGCCCAGCTCTGTGGCTGAAATTGCATCCAGCCCCAGCCAACTCCACCGCCCGCAGTCCCACCCTTCGGAAGGAGGTGGGGGAGCAGTCCGGGGCAGGGGGAGGAGCAGGGCTTGCACACGACTCAGCCCCCCAGCCCCCAACACCTCGGAGAGAGTCTTCTGCCTCTCAGGGAGGAGGGGACGAGAGTGAGCTCCAAGGCCCGGCTTGGCTCAGGACCTGAATGCTTGATCCTTAGGAGGCAGAGGCGGGAGAGGGGACTAAGAGATTCCCATCCTCTGCTTCCTGCTCAGTTCTGCCATTGCATCTGTGGAGCGCCCTTGAAGAGGTGGGCCCATTTACAGTCTTCCTGAGAAAGGATGTGAGGAGCATTTTGTTTCCACATAAATGCCGTGTGCCTGTCTACCCAAGTGGAGTCATTTGAAATCCAGCCTCCCCCAGAGACGCAGGGTTCGGCCCCTCTGGCCTGCCTGTTCACTCAGGGGAGCCCAGTGCCTGCACCCCAGGCCAGGGGACCCAGTCAGTGAAATGCCAAGGCTGGCTTAGCTTTCTTTTTTCTTCCTTTTCCTCACTCACTTAGGCCTTTCAGCAGAACCACCCATGGAATTTGTAAGGCCCAGTGCAGAATGAAAACAAACGCAAGGCCTCTTGTTCAAAAGTTAAGAATTTCACAACGGGAAGAGCAGAAACCAGGGCCATGAAGCCATGGCCTTGCTTCGAGAAAAGCTGGTACCCACTGCCCAGCGGCCAGTTGGCTAAGTGAGATCTGGCCCCAGAGGTTGACCAACCTCGCGCCTGACCCTGCTCTGCCTGAGTAGACCAGAAGGTTCCACCTGGTGGTTACTCGTGAGGGAGACCTATCCAATTTCTGGGAAAGTCTCTTCCTCACCTCATTTTGGTCTCTGCTGCTGCTTCCATCAGAGACTCTGGATCACCCATTTTCTGGATTTTAGAGATGGTGGTTAGGGAGGAGGGCTGTGTGGGGAGGAGGCAGAGAGAGAATGGTCTACAGCTTACATGCTTAGAGAGTCTAAGGACAGGGCTTCTTTTGCCGCCCTCCAGAGAACCTGATGGTGGAAACATGCCCCATGAGGTGGAACCTGCCGCCCACTGGGCCCAGCAGGCAGCGGGTCAGCCTGGACCTTCTTACACCCTACCCCCATCCCGTGGGGCCTCACCGGGCACTAGCAAGCTGCAGTGGTTGTGCTGTGCAGAGCAGGGCACGACGAGCAGGAGTGCTTGGAGGGAGGGAAGAAGGCAGGAGGAAGGAAACAACCCCATTGTCATCCCCCAAATTACTGGCTGGGATGGCAGGGGAGGAGGTGGAAAGCTGACATTGTTTACTTAATTAAAAGTAAACAACAATTTGCCACTGCCAGCCTCCCATTAGCTGTGTGCAGAGCCCTATGAGCTGGGGACTTGGCTTTCGCTCCCACCAAGCCGAGCTCCTGTCACCACACCCCCCAGCCAGGGATCCCCAGGGCCCTGCACCTTTCCCTAGTTCTGCCCTTCCCAGGCTGAGCAGGGGGACAAGCTAAAACCAGTAGTGTCTCAGAGTCCTATGTGTCAGGATAAGGGTGTCAAGAAACCATCATTTGGCAGGCCACTGTGGGGTGAGAGACCCCTGCGTGTGCACACTGTTAGGCCCTGTTGTGGCCCAGTGAGGCAGGGCAGGGGGCGCCACCTCACCAGTTGGCCGGTTAGCCCGATGTCATGATCCCTGGGGAAGGTGGCATCACTCCCTCCCCACCGAGGCCCCAGTCCACACTACCTGGAAGCCTAGGCCTCTCTGCCCCGCCTCCCACTTTTTGCCTTTTCCCTTTTAGCCGCTTATAAACATCCTGCTTCCATCTTTTTGGCTCTGCTCCCAGAAGGGGGCTGTTCAGGGCTCCTGGAGGGCCAGGGAAGGAGGTAAGCTCCCTGGCCCTGAGGGGAGAAGGGCTGCTGGAACTGGGTCCCCCCACCCCCACCAGGACAGCTACAGGTGACCCCAGGAACAGGGGAGGGGGGTTGGCCTGGGTTGGGGTTTAGCTGGGGACACCTAAACTCCTGTTTCTCTGGAGCCCCCAAGCAGGAGGGTAGTCTGATGGCTAGAGTTGTGCACTACTTTCACTGGCCTCCAGGGGCTGAGCAGGGTACCTTTCCAGGGGTCTGTACTCAAGCAAGTCCCCATCTCTCCTGTGGGCTTTGCTCCCAGCGATGTAGAGCTCAGGCTTCTTTCTGGACCCAGGCATGACCTCAGGCTCGTGACTTTTAAATGCTCTGAGCTTTCACTTTCCCTGTCCAAGGGCCTCCTCCACCGCCACACTTCCTAGCACTCGGAGCTTTATAAAACCATCGCTGAGCCTGAGTAGCTCTAGACCTCCTCTGGCCAGATGGGTAAGGTAGGGAGAATGGCTCAGGAAAAGAGGGCCATACCCGAGACACTTGGGAAGCCAAGCACCCTGGGACTTAAGCCCAAAGGGGAAGAGGTGAGGCAAAGTGCCGGCAGTAAATACACAAACCATGGTTTTCATCTGGTGCCCAAGAACAGCGGGTTCCACCAGGGCTGATTCTGCCCTCGGTGGGGGTGTGTGTGTGTGTGTGTTGGCAATGGTGGAGGCATTTTGGGCTGTCCCAAATGAGGGGGGCATGATGCTACTGGCATCTAGTGGGCAGAGGCCAGAGATGCTCGCATCCTACTGTTGCACAGGATGGCTCCACCACAGAGAACGGTCCATTGGGTGGGGGTTGAGAACCCTGGTCTGGAGTTTGGCCCTCCAAAAAGATTTAGGTATTCACTCTTCCCCTGAGCCATTCTGCCCCACCCCTGTCCCACCCCTCAACATTTGCACCCTCTCATCTTCCTCCCCCACCATCAGGATTCACACATCCACATGTGTGCGCACATGCACACAAGCTTATAGCTCCCAGGATTCAACACATTAGGTTTTTCACATGCTCTCGAACACACAGAAAAATCTGGGGAGTCTGTCCCGTGCTTAATTGAATTAAAGGACTGGGGTTTGGCAGGACATTGTGTATCTGAGCTGCAGCTTCTTCCAGCAGTTTCAGTGCCGTAGAGGACGGTTCAGGCTCCCTGCGATTCCAGCTGCTGCTCCTCTCCCCTCTCTCCTTCGCCCACTTCCCCACCTGGGGAGGGCAAGGTCAGCAACACCTCACTCCTCCCCCCTTCTCTCACCACCTTGCCTTCCAATACTGCTGGTAGGAGGCCAGGGCCTCCTGTGGAGCAGGTACCCCTCAACCTGAAGCCAGGGGACTGGAGCAGGACGATCCTGCCAGTCCTTCATTCCAGGTTTTCTGCTGCTGTGGATGGGGTGGGAGCTGGAGAGTGCCGCTGGCTGGAAACGTCTTGGCCAAGTGTAAAGCCATCAAGCTCTGCTTGAAAGGTCCGAGGGCTCTGGGGAGCCTGCATCCCTGCTGGAGTGGCTAGGAGCCTTAATCAACAGGGTGGGGGTGCCGGTGGAGGGCACACAGTGTGTGGCACACAGTACTACCATCCCTCGGGTCCCCTGTCCAACGTGAGCCATTAGGGGGTATGGGGTTTGGGATGTGCTGCAGAGCAAAAGGGATGCTTTTCAATACCTCTCCCTTCCCACCCCTGCCCACCCCCTCTGCATTCTCTCCTTTGGCAGGCTCTGGGGGGTGGGCCTGTTCTCAGCCCCCCTTTATGACCCCACTCTGGCACCTCCTTAGGGGACAGATGGAGTGAACTCAGGCCCTGCCTCTCAGCTGAGGGCAATCCCAGCACCAGAGCCCAGACCTCGCTTTGAGGAAGCCCTGCACGAGCCACCCCTTTTCCGGAGCCTGAGGGTGTTGGAAAGGGCCCATATCTGGAATGGGTACAGGAGATGCCCTGGAGCCTCACTGTGGGCAAGAGGGGCATGGTCAGTCAGCCTATGCCTCCCGGGGCACCATCTCCTAGGATGTGTCACCGTCTTTCCCCATTGCCTTTGCGGGGGGTCCTGCTGTGTGCAGAGTCTTCTCCCCCAAGCCCCACAGTTAAAGAGCAGCCTGGGCAAAGCTGTTAGTGGCTGGCAGCAAGGGTATCCAGGGGGCCCACTGGAGGAGCCCAGCCCCACATGTGTGACTCTTGGTGCTTGGGCAAGGCAGAGGGTAGGGAGCAGTCCTTCCCCGGCTGCTGGGCTGTTCCGCTGGCTGGCAGGAGGGCTGGGAGACGGGTTGGGGGGCCGGAGAAGCAGCTGGGCCCAGTCCGGGGGCCCTGAGAAGCGATCTGCGCAGCCTAGGGTCAGGGGGGAGGGGGCAGGGCGGGCCTCACCTCGGCTAACCTCCCTGCGGAACAAAGGAGCCTTTCTCCACGCCTGCCCTGGGAGGGTGTGCCTGCCCGACTGCTGCCACCGCTGCAGAGAGCACTGGCCTGTGGGTTTTTTTTTTTCTTTCTTTCTTCTTCTTGACTTTTCTCCCATTTCTATCCCTCTTTTTGGTTCCCGATCTCTGACTTTTAGTCTCCATTTTTCACTTTTTGAGAGGGGTGAAAAAAAAGAAAGAAAGGAATCTTCCTCTTCAGGCGTTTATCAAGCGCAGAGGCAGGTCTGTGCTGCCAAAAGGTGGGGGCGTCGTGGGCGTGTTGGAGGTCACGCGGCCGCAGACCTGCCCACATGCAGGGCAGCCCCGCTCTGGGGGAGGCAGGCCGGGACTCAGCTGCGGTGGCGTGGCGGCTGCGCAGGGTGGGCCTGAGCTCATTGGATTACCTCTCCCAGCCATGCACCTGGCAGTCCTCCCCCCGCCCCCCACCGCTTCTCCTCACTCGCCCATTCCCCGGCCCCCTTGCATCCGGCCCCCGCACCGCAAGCTGTTCCTAATCAATGAGAACGGGAAGCTCGGCCCTCATATCACATCACGGGATGTGCTTGGCAGCGGCAGCAACCAGAGCTGCTGCCTCAGGCAGCACAACCCTGGGTCCGAGTGGCCGGAGCCTGGCCGCGTCCTCCTCGTTCCAGCTCGGACCTTGTGGCTGTGCAGGGGGAACCCAGGCCCCAGGAGCCCAGGGCGGACTGCGCGCCAGTTCGCCGCCTCCGCCCCCGCCGCAGCCTGCGGAGGGCAGCTAGTGTTAACTCGCTGCGCCACCTAGCTGCCAAGTCAGGGAGTGCAGTACACCGCTCTCGGGGGTTCGGGCCCCTGAGCCCCACCGCCCTGGGAAGACCCTTTCGGTACTTCAGAGCATTGTGAGTGGGGAATTTGGCACCTGCCATTCTGTAGGACCGATGTCATTTTGTCCCTTTAGCGGCTTGAATTGTCCCAGCCCTGAGTCTGGGTAGCTGCCTCCTACGCCAGCCTCTGAACTCTGTGCAAGTTTGGGCTTCTGGAAGATGCCCTTCTGCTGCACCTCGAGACCACGGCAACCCTGAAATATAGTCCCAGAAGCTGCCCCCTTTACCCTATCAGTAGCTCCTTATGTATGCTTGGCACTCTATAGTGTGTAAAATCTTCCCGTTTCATTCACTGTCAAAATTCCTGCTCGTGTCTCCCCGCGCCTTCTGAGGTAAGCCTGGGGTTGTGTTGCACAGAGAGGGAGAGGAGGCCCGGGAGGCATGCTGGGTGCCGAATAGTAGCAGGTCTAGGATTTGGACCCCAGGCTCCTGATTCCAAGCCCAGGGCTTCTTCCAGCAGCCAGAGAGCCATCTCAGCCCCCAGGGAGGTCACCTGCCTGCCCACCCATTCGGCCCAGCCTGGGCTCTCAGGGCTCCGAGTTGGAGATTTGCAATCAAAGTCCCAAATTCCTCATGTTTCGTCTGGGCAGCTCTGGACAGTGGCTGCCCTGAGGCCTCCACGATGGGGAGTGCAGCAGGCCTGCAAGAGTGCTCCCCTGCCCTTACCTTCATGGGGAGGCTCTTGTTCCTTCCTTTGGTCAGTCCAGTCATCGGGCATGAAGGCCAATGTGTCCAATCCTGCATCCAGGCCCAGTTGGGCTTTGCAGGTGTATTGGTGGTTCTGGGCTTTCCAAATCAATTCCTTGGGTATGAGTGTCGAGGTTTGGGTCTTCAGGAAAGATGTTCTCTCAGGAGTGGGAAGGTGCCAGCTAGCTGACATTTCTGTCTCCTGGGTGGTCTTTGTAGCCACGGTTGGAAGAAGGATCTAGAAGGCTTTCTTCAGAGTCTTTTTATCCACTCAAACTGCACTTCCAGGTGTGGAGGAGAGAGTAATGAACAAAACGCTGATAAGCCTTGACCCCAAGGGACTGATGGTCTGGTGGGGCACTCCTGGCCAGGAACCACCAGCCTAGGAGATCTGCTGGCCAGGTCCTTAGGTCCCTCAAGCTGTCCAGAGCCAGCGTCTCCTATTCCCCCAGCCCTGGCCAGCCAGTGGTTCCCAGTATGGGTGGGATTTGAAAGAAGGGCTGCTCAGCTTCTATCCTCCAAGCAGAAGCTCTCCACTTAGACATTTGCTTATGGCACGCATTTGTGCTTGTTGCTCTTCCACGAGCCCAACTCTGACTCCCTCCACAAGGCAAGTCCCTGGTAGAGGAGCCTCCTTTAGGGTTGCCAGCCTGGGTACCAGGTGCTCTTAGGAGGCTGAGGAAGTCAGAGCACCTGAGGATGAGAGGCCCATGTCCGCTTCTGCTTCCCCAAAGGAGAAAGCGGGTAGGTGGGTTGTTCTGCTCCAGGGCCCAAGGGGTCCTGGATGGATTCTCCCAAGGAAGGGGGACAGTGGGAGGCAGGTGGGGGCAGAACTCTGCTCACAGTCAGAAGGAGAGACGGAACACGGAGCGCAGGGAGGCCAGGGGGCCCTGATGCTTCCCCATTCCCACCGTCCTGTGTTCTGCCCGGCTCCCTTTGCAACAGGTGAGGAGGCTCCAAGTGTGGGGGCCTTCCCCTTCCCAGGACTGGGAGCGAATTTCCTGATCCTGGGGATTCGATTCTCCCACCTTCTTTTCCTGGTCAGTTATTCCTTCCCTGCCTGTCCTCCCTTACCCAGAACACTGTGAGAGTGGGTGGGTAGGGGTTCCTTGGCATGGAGTCCGCCCAGTCCCTCGCTTTGCGGAGCACCCTACAGAGGGATGCTGGCAGCTAGATGCAGACCAGAAAGTTGTGCTCGTGAAGCCACTCCTGAGTATTTTTAGGAAAGTTTTCTCCCTTTCTGTTTCTGTTTTTTAATGCATCGTTTCCTCCTTTGCTTTTTCTTCCTCTCTCTGCTTGCTCCCCTTTCCCCGTCTCTCCTATAATGTTCTACGTTGCTTCTCTCTGATTCTTTCTTTTGCTTTTATTTTTATTTATTTATTTATTTTTTTGGCCGCACCTCACGGCATGCGGGATCTTAGCTCCCCAGTGGAAGTGCGGAGTCTTAACCACTGGACCCCCGGGGAAGTCCCTCTGGTTCTCTCTATATTCTTTCTTTGAACCACTTTGCTTTGACTCTGATTTTCTGTCTTGGCCCCTCCCTCTCTGTCTCTCTCTTTTAGTTATAATTTTGTGTTTTTGTCATTCTTTTGCTCGTGGGTTCACTGCCTTCTTCCCTCCTTCCCTTAAGTTCCTGCTTGTCTCAGGAATGTCCCTCAAGTGGCCTCCAGAGCCTTTGCCTCCCCTTTCTCATCCCAAGTTGGCATTAGCACCCAGAGGACTCTGTCCCTTTACAAGTAATTAGACCAAGGGCAAGTGTATTTAGGGATTGGGGGGAAGGTGACGCCTGGCCGTGGGAGGTAGGGACACTATTAATAGTCCTAAGAGCAGCTGGGGTGGGGGCAGGCCTGGCCTGGACGGCTCTAAGGGCCAGAAAGGGCAGCACTGGAAATAGAGTGGACAGGGGTAGGGGAGCAGCTCTGCAGGCCCCTTATCTGGATATGCCCTCTCTGCCCGGGTCCCTGTCTTTTCTTGGTTTGTGGAGTGTGGAGGGCATTCTCCACTATCAGTTTCTATCCATCAGGTTGGGAGGGAACAGAACCTTCAGGGCCTGGGGGCCACTTTTCTGGGCCCCAGCCCCAGGCCTTCTTGGAAACGTTGGCTCCAGCTGCTGGCTGAGTCGTGGCACTAGCCTGTGCTGCCAGGAGAGTCACCCAGCCGCTTGTGTGGCAGTACCTGTGCTCCTGGTGTCCTCAGCTCTCTGTGAGCCCAGCACTGAGCTAGGATGGGCAGGGCCTTGTGCTCAGCACCCTCAGAATCCAGGGGCACAAGCCTCTCTCCCCTCTCCTGTTAGCTTGCCCATCTTCAGGCCTTTCCTTTCCCTGCCTCTCCCCTACTGTTTCCAACATCGTGACTGTCCTGAGACCATTTACTGTGGCTGCTGAATTTGGGGAGGGAGGGATGCACCTGCAGAAGGCGTCCTGCTCTGCCTTTTATTTCCAGAGAAACCTCTCTGCTCCCCTTTGCAGATGGTAATGGGTCAGGTCTTGAGGGAACCCCTCTGCTCGCTGGTGGTGGTCTCTGGGGTGAGACACCAAAAACTATCATCTAGGGTGTACTTGATGTATCATAAAGAATATGAACTCCTATGGGAGGGGAGCTGAGGGTTAGCCACAGCTTCCCCACTGAGGTGGCATTTGGGCTGAGCCCAGAAGGAGGGGTGGAGTTTTAGCTGAGGCGGGGTGAAAGGAATTGGTGATCCCGGTGGAAGGACAGCTGACGTTTATGGAAGCCCTACTATGAGCTGGGCCCTGGACTAAGCACCGTATCCCTGTTTTTTCATTTATTCCTCGCCCAGGAACCCTAGGGTGCAGGCGGTATCTCCATTTTACAGACGAGGAAACAGTTCAGAACTTGGCCAAAGTCACTGGGCCGGTAGGTTCTAGAGCATGGATGTGAACTCAGGGTAGCCCCTTACCACTGCTGCTGGCTGCCCACCTACTCCCTCCCCTTGCCCTTGGTGTGCCCCCTCTTTCCCCTCTGTGCTGGGGCCCTTAGTGGGCACAGGGTCCAAACGAATTGTACCTCCCTGGGTGGGCCAAGGGCAGGCTCAGGGTGGAGGCAGAGGCAGGCCTGGGGCCAAGGGCACCTGCCTCCCTTTGTCTCACCACAGGTCCCTCCCTTTGCAGTAGTGGCTGTCTCACCTTCATTCCCTCGCTGGTGTGAATTCTGCTCTGATGGGACCTCCTAGCCCCTGGGCATCTCTGGAACATCCAGGATGGTGTTACTGCCTGGCCCTGGGTCTGCCCGTTCAGTCTGCAGACAGCCGCGGAGCACTGATATCTGAGGTGCTGGGGACAGTGTTGGGTCCCCTGCAAAGGGCAGACCCAGGAGGAGCCTGCAGGCCCACCCGCAACTCCTAGTGCTGCTGTAGGTGGGGGTCTCATTCGTTAACTACTGGGCTGGGCTTGGAGAGGCAGCTGACAGGCTGATGGGCCTGGCCTCT
>NW_006796961.1:1426462-1433527 GCF_000442215.2 Lipotes vexillifer | reverse complement strand
TGGGCCTGGCCTCTTTCCCTCCATCAACCTGCTGGGTGCTTTGCTCTGCACCGGGGTATGTCCCGCCTCTCTCCTTTGCTGGCCATTATCTGTCATGCCTTGGGGATGAGCAACTGGGCACCAAGTTCCCCCAGGCTTCAGTGCCCAGGCCCCATCTCTAGTTCTCCCTGGTCTGGGGGCAGTGCTAACAAAGGTTCTCCTGGCAGGTGCAGGGCAGAGAACACTGAGCAGCTCACACCAGGGAGCAGGCTGGGGGGCTTGGAGCTGCTTGCCTGAGCCCAGCCTTCAGATCCCATTCTGCTCGTCCTTCGGGCACCAGATAAGCCCATGGACTTGCCTTCTCTTCCCTTCCCACAGCTTCACTGCCAGGCCATGAGCCCTGCTGTAGCCAGACTTGGCCCTTGCTCCCCAGGGGACCCCAGACAGCCACCATGGAGGCAGGGTGTGTTGAGGTGGAAAAGGCAGTACGGTCGGAGTCAGGGACCAAGAGTGGAATGCCCCATCTTGATGCGGCTGCCCCTGGCCTGCCAGATCCCTGTGGCCTGATCTGCTGTCCCCATCCCCCACCCCACCCCCAATGGCCTTCCTTGAACCTAGGCCCCAGGGACAGCCAGGGCAGATCCAGACCACATGTGTGTCGAGGTTGTAACTTGGTCTCTTTCTCTTCCCTGTCACTCATCTCCTCTTCCCCCCAGCAGGTGACTCACGTCAAGGGCTTGGGCCCCTTTGCATCCACGAGGGGAGGGGAAATGAGAGAAGAAAGGAGGGTGATGGGGGGGAGTGACACGTCTCCCCGCCTTGCCCCTGCTCACACCCCACCCACAGCTTCAGAGCTGTGCTTCCTGGTCAGGCTTCTGTCTCCAGCCATGTGGGGGTCTAGGGATGACAGAGGAGGGAAAAACCTCAGGACGGCCCCATGTCCTGTGCGCATACATGCTGGCTCATGGAGGTGGTGTAGAGAGTGGAGGGAAGGAGGGGGAGATCTAGAAGCCCCCTGGGCCTGGTCCAGGCCAAGCCCAGCCCCCTTCTGTCCCCTGGCTGCCCTGCACTCTCAAGAACTTCCTCGGTCTTGAGTCTCCTGTTTGCAGAGACGGGGAGAACCCCTCTGTGACCCGTTCCCCTAGCCCCCCATCCGTCTGCCGCTCCCCTCCTCAGGGTGTCTCAGATTCTCGGACTTGGGTTTCAGGAGGCACAATAGTTACATTCTCCAGCTCTGATTGCTGCAGGCCAGGCCTTTGGCTCCCCTTGAGATTGGGTTTCTCATGCCCTGGATGCTCCTGAATTGCAGAGAAGGTGTGTGGGGGGGGGCGGGGGGGGGCATACCGCACTGAGTAGGGCCAGGGATCAGCTCCCGAATTGGCCGTTCAGAGTATGGCACCCCCAGAAGAGAGCACACCCTCACCTGCTTCTCGAACTTCAGACTTGGGGAGGGCCAGGGGAGGGGAAGGGCAGGCACACCCCAAGGGCTGGTCTCCCCAGCCCTCAAAGGCCAATGGTCTGAACAGAGCTGAAGGGGGTTCCTCTTAGCGTTGAGCATGCTAACCACAGCTCTGGACACACCATCTCACTCCATCCCTGCTGGGCAGCATGAAGTGGCTGGTGGCACCTCTAAGTGTGTGTATGTGCGTGTCTGGATGCATAGCAAGTGTTCGTCCTAGCGCACACACGTGCCTGGGTACGCACGTGTGGGTGTGGTTGAGCTGGGCCTGCGCGCCCCTCTCAGCCCCCGAAAAACGCACTCAATCTTTGATGTGCGTGGGGGCAGCCAGCCGGTGAATTACATGTGGCCCCTTTGTCAGAGAGAATTTGTTTCGGGTAGGAGACGAGGGAGAGCATTTGCTGCAGTGAGCAGGAATTCCTCCCTCACCTAGTAGGAGCCATAAATATCTCCCTGTCTATGGCTGGAAATATATATATATTAAAAACATGCTGTCAGTTGGGGTTTATGTGCGATTCTGGGCTCCTTCTGGCTGCTGGAGCTTCCCCTCTAGAGCTCTGATGAAGAGGCAGAGCCCTCTCGGAAACACACGCACGTGCGCACACACGTGCGTGTGCGTGTGCGTGCGCGCACGCACGCACACACCACACACACACACACTTGTGCAAACAGGCAGGATTGGGAGAGGAAAGGGGGCCCAAGAGTGGGAAAGTGAAGGAGAAGGAAGGACAGAGGGAGGGGCATGGAGCCAAGAGAGAGCAAAATGAGACCAGAAATAGGATTCCAGAGGGGAAGGTGAAGAGCTGGATAAAGTCGGGAGGCCTCAGGAGCTGAGAAGAGGTAGAGAACGAGTGGAGCCGGTGGAGGGGTGGGAAAACCAGTATTTCGGGGGCTTTTTGGCTGTTCCAGGAGAGATGGAGGAACCCCGGGGAAGAGAGGGTCCCACGCTGCCATCCTTTGGCTGAGCCTGGCCCAGGTCTGGGTGCTGCACAAGGCCTCCGGTCCACAAGCGTTGACTCGGGGTCGGGAGGGTGACTGATGACGTGTGGGGATGAATGGAGAGCAGCCCTGGACCCGTGAGCCAAATCCCATTTCAGAGCCTTGCCCTGTGGAGCCTGCTTGGGCCCACACCTAGAACGAGTCCAGATTTGTCACCTGCCCCCTGCACGGTCCTCCCTTCTGGAAGCCTCTGCAGCGGTCTGAGCCCTGAGGCACCACTGGCAGGCGAGGCCTCTGCCTCGGAGGTGTGGATTGCACGGAGTAGCCCCAGTCCTGAGAGGAAAACGGCAGAGCGTGCTCTCACGTATGACACGAGCCAGCCTGAACACACCCTTTCCACCCTGGCAGCATCGAGGACGAGTTGTGGCTTCCAAAATTCTCTTCATCCCCAAACCTGGACCAGGCAAGGGCCTGACGCCTGCACGCCCAGGCATCCATCATCAGACAAAGTGGCTGGACTTGGTTTTGAGGAGGCTGCATTTGATGGGCTGAGTGGAAGGAAGCTTAGAGCACGGAAGGCACTCTCTGGTTCTGAGCGCCAGGATGCAGGAAGATGTTGTCTCAGGACTGGAGGGAGGTAGCAGTGCCTTTGGTCCCTCTGTCCCATCTCCAGTCTCTCCAGAAGGTGAAGGCAGCCTTGGTCCCTGGAGAGGGGTGCAGGTGTGGGGGTTGGGGTTTAGTCAGGGTGGCCCTGAACTGGGGGGGTGTGGTCAGGGTCCCTACTGCTCTGGTAACTAGGCTGGAGAGAAAGCCAAGGCTGGAAAAGTTGCCAGGGGACATGGCCCTAGAAGGCTGGGGAATCAGAGCGACAGCCTCAGAGGCGTGGGCTGGGCGGGAGAGGATAAAAATGGAGTCGGGCACCTGCCCGCCTTGTGCCAGCCAACACTTTCCCTGCCCCTCCACTGGCCCACAGGCCACCAGCTGGCCCATTGTCCCCAGTGAGAAATCAGACACTGGAGGGGGGCTCCCATGTGGCAGGAGCTCACTCATGCAAGGCCGCCTGGTAGGGACTGCCAGGGGAGAGCCACCCGTGCTGGGTCGGGCAAGGCGAGAAGGGGGGTGGCAGAGAGAGGATCCCTCACTGCACAGCAGTCAGGGCTCCTCCTGTGCCGTTGGCAGGGGGCAGTGTGTGGGGCCTGCGAACAGGAGATAAAGAGTTCAGGCAGAGGGTTTTCTCTCACTAACCCGTGGATTTGTGTGTTTGTTCAGCTGGTGGCTCTGATAAGCCCCATTCTGCTAGATAAAAGCCAAGCAGCCATGAGGCGGGGCCTGGGGAGGGGTGTCATAAAGGGGCCTGCCTGTTTCTGTCCCAAGGCCTGGGGTTATCCCCTCCCTTCCCTAGGGAGCCCAGACAGGGAAAGGAGTCAGGCCCTGGGGTGTCATGCTCCCTGATGTGCCAGCCTGGGGTGCAGCTCCTGATCCCCAGGGGCTGTCCAGAGCAGGCCCTGACCTGAGGGCACAACTCCCCAAAGGGCGCATCATTTAAGAAAGCTGGCCAGGCTGGCTCCCGCCTCTGGGTGGGGAGGGCATCTCCTTGCCCTCCCCGGGAGCCTGCCCACCCCAGTCCTAGTGGCCTCTCTGGGCCCTGCAGCCACTGACTGGGCCCCTGCCAGCCCCCTTCCCCTGTCTGCCCAAGGTGTGCCCCCAAGCTAACTGGGTGGACAAGGGCCTGCCCCCATCATGCCCCTGACTGTCCTGAGTACCCCGTCACCTTGTCGGGGCAGGGGTTTACTTGGTAAACTGTTTGAGGGCCCTGGGCCTGGGGATGGCCCGTGGGGGCCTCAGCCACGTTGAGTGGGCCCTAGCCTCGGCCCTCCCTGCCCATTCCACTTGGCATTGGCCAGGAGGGTGAAGGGGGTGCCGCCTGAGCAGGATGGTGGGGCCCTGGCCACAGCTGCCCCTGCCGCAGGGCTGGCTCTTCTGCCTCTGAGCCCGGGTCCAGATTTCTAGTGTCTCTGCCTTTTGTCCTGGAGCTGAGCTGAGCGTGCCGGGGGCCGGCGGCGGTGGCATTGCGGGGATGCTGGCTGGGGCCGCCAGCCGTAAGATGGCTGCCAAGGGCTAAAATGGCTGCCAGCAGCGCCCGGAGCACCGCCTGGAGGCGCGTGGCAGCGGGCCTTGCCTGCGCTGGATCCTCACTCCTGCTTTCTCCCTTACGTGGAGATAATAGTAATAGCAGCAGTAATGTTTCAGGGCAGTGTCCTGGTTTAGAAGGATTTCCTGTCTGTCGCGCTCTCCTGGAGCCCCATTTGTCTCTGCCTCTGTCGCTGGCCCACCTCCATCTCTTTGTCGGGTTCTCTCGTCTTTCTGTCCCAGGGCTGGGTGTGCGCATGCGTGCGGCTTTCTGTCTCCACCTGGCCATTTTGGAAGAGCTGGGACCAGTCTCATTGAGTAGCCTCCTCCATTTCCTCCTACTCCACTGTCTCTGGCCTGGAGGGCTCCGTGGGGACTGAGTTGGTCCTGGGACAGGTGGGGTCGGTAGCAGGGACCCCTCGGCAGCAAAGCCTTGACTGTGTGCCCCTCGCTGGGCTCCACATGCAGGTGCTGCAGCTGCGCTCTTCCTGAGGTATGAATCTGGGAAAGGACGGCCCTGAGAGACATCAGGCTCAGGGCCCTGGTCCAAGGAGGCCCTAAGGTGGGCTGCCTACTGCCTCAGCCCCTTGCCTGCTCCCTCCTGGACCGGCTGGGGCTTGAATCAGACCCAGAGAGTCAGGAGTGAGCTGAGGTGAGAGAACAACAAGAAAACTCACATCCACAGAGAGGTTGCCCTCCCAGGAGCGTGGAAGGAAGTCCTGTGGGCTGTCTCCAGAGCAGAGTGCCACTAGCAGAGAAGTGGCCTGGGGTGGGATTCGCCATCCCTAAACACATCACAGGGGTGAGTGCACAGGGAGGTGTGGAAGGACACACCCCAAACACAAGGGGGTAAGGGGCCCTGTTAGCACTTATAAAGCTCCATCTTCTTGATTTGTGACTAGATTTATTACTTTTTTTTTTTTTTTTTTTTTTTGTGTGGATTACCCTTGGTTCAATTCATACATTCTTGGATAATGGTTAAATCTCTTTTTCAAATCTACAACTGGAAGAGAAGGCTGGTATAAACATCTCCTGGATCAATTCTCAGTTTCTTGTAAGAATATGTCTAGTTCGGCTATGTACCACTGTGGTGGCTATTTATCCTACAGAAATTTTCCTGTTCTCTTCTATTCTGAATGACAAGCTAGATAAATTACTGCAATTCCTAGGACATATTCTTTCTAGGAATTTCTGATAGTCTCCAGTTCTTGCTACAGCATTTTATTTATGGAAACTATCTCTTAGGCAATAATGCTTTATTACTAAACCTCTATTGTCCAGCTGACTTTCTGGGATTTTCCGTCTTTGATTAGATAAAGAATAGAAGTCAGGAGGCAAAAAAAAAAAAAAAAAAAAAAAAAGTGAAACCATCCTGGGGGCAGCCTGTTTTTTTTCCACCTGCCCCAGTGAGGCAGGAGGCTAGGAACTTGGTCGAGCCGCAGTAGGTCCTGGGCTCTGAAAAGGCTACTATTCTGCCCACCAGCCCCAGCACCCAGGGCTCTTCCTTCCTTCCCAAGTGGCTGCAGGGTCCCCCCACTTCTATCTCCTGGGCCCATGTCACTCTTCAGGAACCTCCGTGCTGGTCACTCCCCAACATGAGCAGCTCAACTGTGAGGCCAGTGTAGGATGGACACCCTGGTGAGCCGGCTGATTGTGAGGTGGTGGGCGAGGGTGGTGGAGGCAGGGTTACTCCAAAGAGTCAGGCAAAGCCCTGGCCAGTACCAGGGCCCGGTTTTCTGAGGCCACCCCCTGTGGTCCCCCTGTGAGAAGATGATTCTTTACCCAATGCCTGCTTTTCCCCTGCCCCACAACCTGCCCTGGCCCCCCTCTGCCACCCTCTCACCAGCTGTCGTGCCCAGGCAAGCATTCTGGAGGTCCCCGTTGTGCCCCTGGCACACAAAGCTTTGAGGACCTGGGGGGCAGGGGCGGGGGGCTTTCCCAAGCTCAGCAAAATATTCACACACACACTCCACCCTGCCCCCAGCCCTCTGTGAGCTCCCACCGCACAATGGGCCCTTGTCTCGGGGCTCCCTCCGAGCAGCTGTGGCACTGGGGCATGAGACGGCCCAGACAGGCTGGCACAGAGCAGGCGACAGCGTCAAGGCAAACCTCCCCCCCCCACCACCACCGCCCCGTGTTGCCAGGCACTGCCCGTAAGCATAAAGGTGAGGTGGGGGTGGCGTGGGCAGACAGGAACGGCTCTAATTAATGAAGGGAGGGAAGGGGCTGCTCCTCTGGAGCTTGAGCTGGGTAGAGAATGGGGGGCCCTTGGGTCCATCCCAGCTGTGCAAAGAGACAGTTGCTGGCTTCTCTCCTGGGCGCCTCCTTGCCCTGACTCTCAGCCAGTGCGTTCACTCGTGGGCAACTTGCCCCCAGGGCACATCAAGCAGTGCCTGGAGACGGGTTTTTTGGTTGTCACAACTGGGGTGCTACTGGCATCTAGTGGGGGGTGGAGGCTAGAGATGCTGCCAAACACCCTGCAGAACCCAGCATAGCCCCACCACGGTAGTAGCAGTTCCCTCTCTCCCTGGTCTCCTTGGGCTGCTCAGGGAGGGAAA
>NW_006796961.1:1421995-1426283 GCF_000442215.2 Lipotes vexillifer | reverse complement strand
GGGAAAGAGAGTGAAGGTGTTTATAAGGCTGGAAGGGCAGCTGCTTGCCTGGTGTTTGTGGAGCACTTTGGTTTTGACCCATCCCCACCCTTTGTGTCTCCTGCAGAATCCGGACAATCAGATAGTTCAAACCAGCAAGGAGATGCGGACATCAAACCACTGCCCAACGGTCAGTGCCCCCTGCCCTCCTGCCTGTACCCAGCCTCCCTGACCTGCTGTGCCCACCAAGTCCTCCCCACACCCTTCTCTGCTCTCCCCGGCCAGGGCAGGCCTGCCCCTGCCATTCCCCTTCACTCAGCTGTCCCTTGACTGAACTCAGGCTGCTATTCAGAGGGGGAGGGCACTCATCGGTAGCACACCCTAACTCCCAGGGAGATCTGAGACCCCTGGGGGCCAGCCTGGGGCTGGGACACGGGGCATGGGATGAAGCAAGTTGAAGGTGGGGAGAGCTTTGGGGAAACAGGCAGACATCCCCTCCTGGCCTTGTCTCCACACACTCACTTACCCTTTTCCCTCCTCAGGGCACTTAAGTTTCCAGGACTGTTTTGTGACTTCCGGGGTCTGGAATGTGACAGAGCTGGTGAGAGTATCACAGAGTGAGTCCTTCCTTCTGGGCCAGGGCTGAGTCAGCAGGGATGGGGGTGAAGCGGGGGGACTTGGACCCCACGTAGGCCCCCACTGATGGGGTCTTGGTTGGGGCGGGGGCAGACAGGTTTCCTGGGACACTCTGGGCCTCACTGTCATGGGGCTGGGTGGAATGGAGGCATCCAGAGAGCCCCACCTCTAACCTCCATTGCTTTGGAGGAAAAAAAATCGTAACCAAGGACTCTTCCCAACAACCTCCAGCCAGGAGGAGGTTTCCTCAGCAGCCTTCACAGTGAACTCACCCCAGGGCTTCTGGGGAGCTGCTCATGGCAACAAAACAGGCGCCCACACTTTCCAAACCTCATCACACTCTCCCTTCTTCCCAGCTCCTGTTGCGACAGCATCAGGGCCCAACTTCTCGCTGGCAGACCTGGAGAGTCCCAGCTACTACAATATAAACCAGGTGACCCTGGGGCGGCGGTCCATCACCTCCCCTCCTTCCACCAGGTGAGCCCTGCACCCCGGCCTCCCCCCAGCCCCCAGGTATCTCAGGCGCTTTGGGCAGCTGTACCACTGTGGCCTGGGTGCTTCAGAACATCATCCTTTGTTCAGGGCACTGGCTCCAGAGCTGGGGCTCACTATGCTCCCCAACCCCTGAGATTCCTGCTTTGTGCTGACACAGGCACTCGCCCCTGGGGACACAAACTCAAACGAGGCATGGCTTTGCCTAGAAGGTGCTCCCCGTGGGCACTGGAGAAGACCTCTCTCTTGGGGGTGTGACATTTGAGCCCAGGGGTCTGGTACAGGCATGGGGTAGATGCTCGAGGTAGAGAGAGCAGCCTTCAACCTGGCCAAGGCTGGACGGGCTGGCGGGACTGTCCCACGGAGGACTTCAGAGGCCAGAGGAGGGTGTTTAGGGCTTAAAATCCGCTGACGGCTTTTAAGTCAAAGATGCTGGGGATATGTGTTCTAGAAAGTACTTCTAGAAGAAGTTAGAGGCCATCCCAGCAGGTCGGAGGGGAGGAGGGCCTGAGTCAGATGGGGGTTTGGCCTGAGAGGGAGGGATGGAGTTGAGAGATATTTGGGAGGTAGACACAGTAGGCCCTGGTCAGGGCCAGTCACGCAGGGCAAGGTGGGATCCTGTCCCTTTTTAAAAAAACCTTGGACATTTTGGTTCATTGTGAGGTTTGGGCATTCATTTTGATATGTTAGAATATTGCATTAAAATGTTATGATGTTTTCATATTTAATCACACTTTAATATAAAATAACATAATATCACGATGACTGAGTTTTGTGTCACCCCCTGGCATTTTTGTCCCTGGCCAGTGCCTCACACGCCTCGCCCTAGCCGTGGGAGCTGGTGGGAAATAGGAGGTGGGGCTGAGGAAGGAGTTGAGGGTTTTGCCCACTTCTTTGACTTGGGCAGCTCCATAGATGATGGATGGTACTGTGACTGAGAAGGGGCTCAAGGAGGAGTGGGTGGGCTAGGCCCAAGGGGCTCTAGGTCTGGCCTTGGGGGGTGGGCACACAGCGAGTGCCCTGAAGTGCTGCCGACGGCGGGCACCCACTGCCCACATGGAAGACTGTCGGCGCAGGCTTCCTCGGCCTGCGTACCAGCACCTCAGCTCATCCTTGGCCCACCTGACCCCTTTCCTCCTTCCCCAGCACCACCAAGCGCCCCAAGTCCATCGATGACAGCGAGATGGAGAGCCCTGTCGATGACGTCTTCTATCCTGGCACAGGCCGCTCCCCAGCAGCTGGCAGCAGCCAGTCCAGCGGGTGGCCCAACGATGTGGATGCAGGTATGGGCGCCACGAGGCCCCACCTGGAGCAAGGGCAGCATGGAGCCTCCTCTTCCCCCTCAGTTTACCTGGCAAACCTCCCACCGTTCCTCCTCCTGTTGGTGGCACTGCCCGTCCTCTCACCCCCTGAGCTTCCAGAGGAGGGCAGACCAGGAGAGCAGAGGCGAGCAGCCGCGTTGTCCCTGAGTGGGCAGTAGAGCCCACCGATGTGGCAGAAGGAAAGCAGAGGCCCCGACCCTGAGCCTCCGGGGCCCTGCAGTGGGGGCCGTGGCCTCCTCCTCAGAGCCTCCTCGCCCTCCTTCTCTTGGTATTTCTTGAGAGAGGCTGCCCCGGTTCTACGGTCTTCATGGTTTAAAGCCATTTCTCAAACTGGGCACTCTTGACATTTGGGGCCACGGTATTCTCTGTAGCGGGGACATTTTGTGCCCTGTAGGGTGCTGAGCAGCAGCCCTGACCTCCACCCACTAGATGCCAGTAGCAAACCTCCTCACCAGGTGTGATGAGCGAAAAGGTCTCCGGACATTGCTGAATGTCCCCTGGGGGGGGACAGGCCCTTCCTAAGTTGAGGGCCACTGGTCTAAAGGGCCCACCTTCACAGAGAGGAGCAGAGCCTAGTAAAGAGTGAGCAGAATTGTTTTCAGGCTTCCCAATCCTCTCTAACCACACCCTTGCTGGTGCATACACCCACCTTCACCTCCAGTCTTGACAGGAGGTATGGGCACACCTGGAGAGCCCAGGCGGGACAGAGGGGGGCGGTGTGTGTGTATGTATTGCACAGGTGTGTATAAGGAGGCTGCCTGCAGGATGCTTCTGCCGGACAGACACATTGCTGGTGCAGCCTGTGTGTGTCCTCACAGTATGGGTGTCTTGGGACCAGGTAGTGCAGACCTCTGTGTACGGGATGCGCATGAGGTGTGTCTGCGTTGGCCAGGCCTGGGGACAGGGGCCTTGTTCTCTGACGCAGGAAGACGAGGGTCTACCTGATGGTGTTTTGCTTGGTATTTTGCAGATGTTCCCCTACCGGGAAGGGCCAAGTGGATGGGCAGGGGCCAGGGCTGGGGGAGAAGCAAGACTAAAGGGCAAGGGGGTGCTTCTGCTTTCCTGCTGCCCCAGATGCAACCTGTGGCTTCTGCTCCCAGCAACCTGGGAGGAAGAGAGGACTCACCTCCAGGCCTTGGGCTGAGGGAGAGGGTCAGACCAGCAGCAAGGCTCACCTCTGCCGGACAGCGCTCCGGCACGACTCTGGGTGCCCCTCCCAGGGTGTCGTGGCCAGCGGGGGCCCGGGGCCAGCACAGCACAGATGCTTCCTGGGGGAACCTCTGGAGGTGCAGAAAGAAGGGGTTGAGAAGGCCCTGAAGACTCCCCAGCTAGGGCCTCAGTGAAGTGTTTCCTCAAGGACTGGTGTGCCTTGAGGGCCATGTCTACTGCTGGCTCCTGAGGCGTGGGGCCCCAGGTCCCTCTGCGCAGACCTGGTTCCCGAGGAGCCCTCCCCTCCGCAGTTCCCTCTCTCTCCTTTTCTTGGCTGCCTGCTGTCGAGCCTGCCATTTCTGCTCCTTCCAGCAGTCCTGCCACGCACGGCCCCAGCATCCTCCTGCAGCGCAGCACCCCCAGCTCCCTCTCCTTCCCCACTTTTCCTGTGTACTCATCCCCTCCTCCCACCGACCCTGTGCTGTTTTCCTGTTCTGGGACAAATCACCAATTAAGCAGCCCAGCTGCAGGACTGGGAACAGCTGGGGAGGCACTGTGCGGCCATGGGGACAGCTGTGCACAGCTGGTGGAGGCGCTCCCCCCATCGTGCCAGCTATCAGGTGGCACACAGCTGCTGCCAGATAACACCTCTGCTGGCGGCTGGGAGTTCACCCTTTCCCCGCCTCTTCCCTCTGTGGTTAAGACAGCTC
>NW_006796961.1:1414959-1421814 GCF_000442215.2 Lipotes vexillifer | reverse complement strand
CCACCCACCCAAACCGATTCCCAATGATGGCAGCTCTGGATATCTGCCCTGACTTCACCTTATCCCTCCCAGCCTGGGCATAGCCTCAAGGCTCAGCTGAGGACCGGAGACAAGCTCCCCTGGGGGACCTGGCCTGGGGGCCCTGCTTTGTATAGCATCTTGGATGTCATGCCCACTGGGCACAGAGATGACCTTGATTGGCAACATCAGGCTCTTAGAGGGAGAGCTCAAATGGGGTATTCTCTGTGTCCCTGTCTCCCGCTGAATGTCACCCCATCTCTGGTACTGGGAGCCGAGCAAAGCCCTGGAGTTACCCGTGCTCTGACAGTCCAGCCTTTGGGTCCCCTGACTGAGGGAGTCCTTTCCTGTCTAGCCGTAACCCCAGCACCCGCCCAGGCCCTCCAGCCTCCTCCCTGCTCTCTGGTCAGATGCTGTTTCTCCACTGTGGTCCTTCCCAAGGGCCAATGGCTGTGCTTTCCCTTCCCGTAAGGAGCTCTGGTTTCTTCCCGTCGGAACTTCCCAGAGCCCAGGGCCCGCGCTGTGCAGGAGCTTAGTTCCTTGACCAGCAATCAAAACCTCGCCCTCACCCCCACCCCACCCCGCATGGAAGCGCGGTAGTCCTAAACCCCTGGACCCCCAGGGAAGTCCCCTGGGCCGGCTGGCTCTGAAGCTGCTCTCCCGGGCTCCGCCTGCACACCTTCCCTGCCCTCTGGCCCTGCATCCCCCCCTTTTACTCTTGTTCCCCTTGAGCTCCTTATCTGCTTGTCGGGGGCAAGATGGGCCCCCTTGCTCACTCCCTGCCCAGTGCACCGAAGGGCCTTATTTTCCTCTCCTGTCGGCAGCACCCACGGCAGGATGGTCTGCGCACGAATCAGGCCACAGTCAGGCAAACGAGGCAGGAGGGAGCCTGGTGGGGGAAGGGGCGGCCGGGAGGGGGCCGAGGAGAGAAGGAGTGAGCTGCTGGCTTCCCACCTTCCCCTGCTCCCTCCCCAGCCCAGCTAAACCTGCCCTGTGTTGCTGATTCCTCCCCCCAGGCCCGGCTTCTCTAAAGAAGTCAGGAAAGCTGGACTTCTGCAGTGCCCTCTCCTCTCAGGGCAGCTCCCCGCGCATGGCTTTCACTCACCACCCGCTGCCTGTGCTTGCTGGAGTCAGACCAGGTGAGAAATGGAGGGCCCGGAGGGGGGGGCAGTGGGGGTGGCAGAGGAGCCCAGATGGGCAACTGGCCAGGCAAAGGGGCCAGGGCCGACCCTGAGTGACAGCCCCAAGCTCTCTGAACGGGCCATGGTATGGCAGTGGGTGGGCATGGGAACGGGCCCTCCCTCCCACAGCAGCGCCTCCTCCAGACCCAGGCCAGACCTTGGGCCTCCTCACCCTGTTCCCCAGCACTCTCCCACTTGCTTCTCACACCCCCTGTGCGTAATGCATGCTTGTGCGCTGTGTGTGCACATGAGTGTGTGTGTTTGCTTGTGTGCGTGTGCAGGTGCTGTGTACGTGCATCGGATGTGTGTGTGCTTGTGTGTGGGGCACGGGCCTGTGCTGAGGCTTCCTCCCACTTACCCCTGACTGCAGAAGCCTCAGGCCCATTCCTGCGCCGTTCTCATCTCCTCTCTCCAGCTGTGGGTGGGATAGCACAGGCTTCTCCCTCTGCCCTCCTTTCAGCTCTTGTCTCCCAGCTCCTCACAGAGCCCGGGGCCTGCTTTCCCAGCACCAGCCCAGGTTGGTGTGAGCACAGGTTGAGAACAGTACTCCTAGGAGCCCAGGCTCCCTTCTCGGGGCCTCCCTGCTCTTTTCCAGAAGTGAAGGGCTAGGCCAAGGGGGAAGGTGGTACCTGGGCTGCTCTTCAGGGAAAGGAGCTGGCCCTGCTGCCTTGGGAGCTGTCTTGCTTCAGTCTCACGGAGAGAGTGCTTGAGGGGAGGATGCCTCCATGTCCTGGAGGGGATGGAATCAGGCAGGAAGCTGTGGAAGCTGAGTCCGCAGCCACTTGCCTCTTCCCTCTCTTGGCACCTGTCTGGCAGAAAGAGGCCTGGATTTTTTTCTGAACACTGCCCTGTGTCCTGTGTCCACCCTCTGTCTCCTGGGCCCTCCACGGAGAACACTGAGGTTTACCCTCCTGGCTTCTTCCTCAGGGCCTCCTGGCTGGGAGCCCAGAGGCAGCCAGCAGCGGGGCAGGGCGTGGTGGCCGCAAGGTGGGGGCGGGGAGCCCAGGCCCTCTGCACAGGCAGCGGGAGGGCAGCAGGCCCTGCTCGACTCAGCTTTTATGAACTCCAGAGAGAAGCCAAGTTTCTTCAGGCCCCTAATGAAACTGAGAGCAAGAGGGAGCTGATTGGAAACAGACAGGAGGGGGAGGACTTGGCCAGGGAAGAGCTGGGGCCTGCTCCAGGGTGGGAGTTGTGCGTTCGGGGGACTGTGTGTACAAGCGATGGGGCTGAGCACAGAAGAATGTGGCCTGGGCAGCAGCAGCCAGGTGCACACCCACCGCACGCAGGAGATGTGTGTGTGCACTGCAGGGGCCTCTCTTGCACTGGCGCAGGGCTGTGTGTTTTATCTGGAGCCCCACAGAACTGTCAGTCTCCTCATCAAGGCTCCCACCCAGGCCCTGGACCGGGGTGAGGTGAGCGAGGCACTCACCTCGGCGCAAAATGTCAGGGAGCCCCTGAAATCTCAGTCATCAAGATAAATTTTATTTTCATGCAATATTTCTAAAAATTAAAACTATTGCAAAAATATACGATGAGCAAATGTCAATATTTTAAATAAAAGATCGGACTGACCTTGTGCTTTCGTGACCCTCACTTAACCTCACCCTAACTCTGGCCCTGGTTCCAATCAAACTTTATTTACAAAGATAAACAGCTGGTCTGTGGGCCCCGGTTTGCCAATTTGACTTTTTAAAATATTGCATTAAAATGTCATTTATCTTGATTTGCTGAGGTATTTGGCGCCATCTTAACTTTCACACTAGCGGCCAGTGCCTCGCTCTCCTCACTCTGGTCCCTGCCCTGCTCCTGCCCATTCTCTGGATCCCAAGTGCTCTGACCAGCAGTTCTCCTTGTCTCCAGTGCCCCCCACCCCACTGCCTCCTGGGCCCTGACGATGCCCTTTTCTTCCTGCCACGTGCATGCAGGGAGCCCACGGGCCACGGCATCAGCGCTGCACTTCCCCTCCACGTCCATCATCCAGCAGTCGAGCCCATATTTCACGCACCCGACCATCCGCTACCACCACCACCACGGGCAGGACTCGCTGAAGGAGTTTGTGCAGTTTGTGTGCTCGGATGGCTCGGGCCAGGCCACCGGACAGGTGAGTCCAGAGGACCCCACGAGCCCCTCTACAGCTCATCTTTGCGTCCGTCTGTCTGTCTCAGGGGTCACAGGGAGAGGGCCCAAAAGCCGGGAGCCCACCTGGGGCTGCAGCAGCAGAGAGCTGGTAGTGCCGAACACCTCGATCTTCTGGGTCTGGGAGTAGGGGTCCACGTATCAGGCCGGGGCCTGTTCATCATGGTCCAGAGATGAGGGGGCGGTGGCTGGGCCCACTGCCCTCCTTGTGGTCTTTTCCTCCAGCAGGAGTGTACCCATGATCTGTCCAACCCGGGCCCAGGCCCCTTAGCTCCTAACACCCCTCTTAAACCTCAGGGCTGCAGGGATTTGGTAGGTTCTAGACCAAGGTTTCCCACTTTTGACATTTGGGGTTCTTCATTCTCTGTTGTGTGGGGATGTCCTGTGCACTGTGGGGTACCGAGCGGCATCCCTGGCCCCCACCCACTCTATGCCAGCAACACCGCCCCCTCCCCAGCTGTGTTGATCATGAATGTCTCCAGATTTCAGTGTGCCCTGGGGGCATCATCATCCCCCCCCAGTGAGAAGCCCTTAGTAGAGGGCAGGCCTAGTTCCACAGAGTCTTTCATGAGACTCCTGTTGGCAGGACTCTCAACAAGGGGTTCTCAGGTCAGTCATGGTTCTGGAGTGAAGTCTTCTGCTCCTCAGCCTGGGAGAGAGACTGGCCCCCCATGGAGCTCTGGGGCCTCATTCTCCTTCTCTGTCAGCAAGCCCTGGGGCCTGGTCACTGATGAGCAGAAACACAGAGCCACTCAGCAAAGGAATTATCCCAGACGGCAGTGGGCCAAAGGTGACACTTCCGTGGGACAGTGGTCCTTGTTTAGTCCCTGGGAGACCATTCCAGGTTGGGGCATGGTGGTCTCTAGACCTCTGGGAATGTTCTGGAACTCCAGCAGCATGCTGTGCTATGAGAAGGCCCGGCTCCTTTCCCCACAGTTGGTCCAGCCTGGAACCCCACTGGGAGAGATCAGATGGCGAGGACACTCAAAAGTGCCTTGGGGGAAAGACATTTGGAAGCCCACGCCAGAGGCAGCCCAGCGAGAGCAGCGGCCCTCGGCTCAGCCTGGTGCGGCCTCGGGGCGCCCTGCGCCGTGCTGGTGTATGGATTTGGGGCAGGGCCATGGCTCGGCCTCCTTGCCCTCGCTGTCTAGGACAGAAGCCAGTCAGTCTCCTTCCCTACCTCGCGCTCTTCCTCTTCCACTTTTCTCATCTTTTTCTCCCCTTTGCCCTGCAAGGGTTTCTTTTGCTGGCTCTGTCTGCAGCTCCTTAGCACACTCAGAGCTTTGCCCACCTCTCTGGACAAGCTCTGTCCACTCTTAGGGGCATGGAGGGAAAAGTGGACATGACTCCAACAGCTTCCGTGCTTCCTTCAGAGATGCCGGCAGAGTCTACGGGAGCTGCCAGCATGTGTCCCAGCCCCCAGGGGGCCTGGGGTCTGGAATATGGATCAGAGAGGCCAGGAGCCCTTCCGTGCCTGCTTCTCACCTAAGGACGCAGCTGGGGTTTGGAATCAAAATGACAGCCACCTGGGGGACCGACTTAGCCCAAAGAGCCTAAGCTGACCCACAGGACCCTCCAGAGTGGGGGTCAGTCCATCCCTGGGCATCCTGATGGCCAGGTCTTGAGCCTCCCCCTGATCAAGGGCTCAGGAATTCCCTGGAGGTCCAGTGGTTAGGACCCTGCGCTTTCACGGCCGAGGGCCCCGGTTCAGTGCCTGGTTGGGGAACTAAGGTCCCACGGAGCTGTGTGGCGTGGACAAAAAATAAATTAAAAAAAGATCAAGGGCTCACTTGGCCTAGACGGTTCTCTTCTCAAGGCAGGTGCCTGCTTGGAGTATACCGCAGACAAAAAACGCTACCGACGGGGGAGCAAACAGCCCCTCTGGTTAAACAGAGAGTCGAGTTCGGCTGGAGAGCAGTCTCTGCAGGTTTCCTCTTGTGGCCAGTTGTGCCCAAGAGTTGGGGGGTGGGGCTTGAATTCTGCAGTGAGTCTGCTCCATTGGGCCCAGTTTCTGAGAGGAGGCTAGAGATGGCACCACGCTATGGAGGAGGGGCGAGCCAGAGAGAGGCCCTGGGCTCTGCATCTGACCTGGTGGCAGACGGTGGCGGTACAGGGCTGTGCTTGCTCCATGGCCACCTCCAGAGTAGTAGTTCTCAGTCTTAGCATGTATGAGAGTCACTTGGAGGCCTCACTAACACACAGGTAGCTGGGCCTCACCTAATTCTCATTCAGCAGTTCTGGTGTGGGGCCGAGAATCTGCATTCCCCCCCCAAGTTCCCAGGTGATGGCTGCTTCTGGTCAGCGGACCCACTTTTAGAACCACCGATCTAGAGACTAGAGGAGTGAATTCCTAATCTCCTTGAGAATCTGAAGTTATGGATCATCTTTGCAGAAAAATATATGCATACAAAATTTACAGACCACTTGCAGAATGGTTCCCAGGCACCTTTTAGACCTCAGCATAAGGCCCTGATTGAGAAAACCACATCGGTAAAGGCCAAGGTCAAATGGAGACACCAGTTAGAGGACATGCAAAGGGCAGAAAGAGGATACCCGGTTAGCTGTATTTCTGTCGTGGAGAAGAGACCACCAGGTGAGCACGATGGAGAAGTTGCAGGGCCTGATGGCAGAGCATGACTCTGGGAGCCAGAAAGCCTGGTACCAGCTCAGCCTTGACCACCAGTGCCAGAATGGCCAGGCCCGCATCTTCATCTGTGAGATGAACGTGAGGAGCTATCCCAGCCCCTAGGTTCCTTCTAAGATCTTAACTCACCACGTCTTAAGGCACTGCAAAGTCACAAGACCTTGAGATTTTTAAAACCTCAACTTATACCCCAACCAGAGCTGAGACATCCTAGCCTGGCTGGGACTTGCTTCTAGAAACTGAATGTTGTAAATCAGCAGGTTTCGATGTCTGGCCATATTGGGCTAGGATTTGCTTTATTGGATGGGATTAGTGATTTAGATCCTCCTAGGGAGAGACAGGCTCTGAGGAACCAGAGGCTGCCCTATGGGAGCAAGGGCTGCCTGGAAAGCTCCCGGGTCCCAGCCCCCCTGGAGCCCAAGCTCAGGACAGCCCAGAGAGAAGAAATGAGGCTGTGAATCTGTTGGGATCATTCCATTTCCTGCCCTGATGGAAGAATGAGATAGGAACAAGATAGACTGTGGAAATGAGGGAAGGCAGTTTCCACGTGTATGTCAGAACCACCCTGCAGAGCCGGAAACCCTTGCCCTATGGCCCGTGCTGTTGCTTGGAACTGAAAGGTCCATTTCCAAAATGACACCCAGCACAAAGGGTCTTCAGCCCAGGACACCAATAAGCACTAGAAGCAGCCACTGCTTGCTTTTGTCCCGGGCCTCTAAGTGGGCAGGAAATATCAAGTCAAGGGAACCATTTGGAGGGACAGTGTCAGACCTAGGTGACTGGTCATTAGAGGTGAAGGAAGGAGGGTGGGACAGCAGAAATTCCGAAGGGCATGGCCTGCGCGGTTCAGCCATGGGGCTCTATGGGTTTAAAGTG
>NW_006796961.1:1406975-1414886 GCF_000442215.2 Lipotes vexillifer | reverse complement strand
CGGTTCAGCCATGGGGCTCTATGGTTTTAAAGTGCAGCAGGATGGACTAGTTGATTCAGCTCAGTCAGTGGGACTTGAGTGCTGCATGCTTGGGCCACACAGAGGTGACATTCCACCTGCTTGTTGGGAAGCCTTGGAGGTAGTCTGCTTCAGAGGCTCCAGTGGAGGTCAAGAGTGTCCTGGAAGAACAAGAAAGAGAGAGATGGATGGTGATTCAGGAGATCTGGCTGGTCCCCATGCTGGGGATGGTGTTTTCTGAGCAGGCCTTGAAGGGTGTGAGAAAGGGTATTCTAGAGCAGAGGGTTCTGCAGTTAGCAAGTGTGCAGCCCCGACTGCTTAGGCTGTGTTCTGGAAACCCCAGTAGGTTTACAATGGGGGGAAGTACTCAGGGGGAGGGAGTACAGGGGCGTGAGTGGTGGAAGACCCCATCTGGGCTCTGTCACGGCGGCCTTGCGTGCCCGGCCGGGGAGATTATGTTTTATGTCAGATGTAGTCGTAGCTGTGGAAGGTTTTAGGGCATTGGAGAAGTCTGAACTCCTTTGGGTTTGGGAAGAGGGTTAATGAGTCTGTCGGAAAGAATCCGTAGGATCCTAGGAGTTAGACAGACATGACTCTGAATTTCAGGCCTTTCCAATTACAGCCGGGTGACTTTGGCTAGACCACTTAATCATGAAGAGCCTCGGTATCCCCTGTTGTGAAAGGCGGAGAGTAGAGCTTCCCTTGCAGCAAGGTTTCTCAGCCACAGCACTGTTAATCTTTGGGCCAATGAGCCTTTGTCCTGGGGGCTGCCCTGTGTGTTGTAGGGTGTTGAACAGCATCCTCAGCCTCCATCCCCAAGCTGTGCTAAGCGGAATGTCTCCAGACACTGTCAATACCCAGCACTGCCCCGAAGCAAGAACCATTGCCTTACAGGGTGGTTGGAGGATTGGACACGACCTGAGTGAAGTGCCTAGTACAGAGCCGGGTGCCAAGGGTGCTGAGCTGATGAGCACACTGTCGGCAGAGGGGAGGCCCCTTGGGAGTCTCACTGTCATAGTCCAGGTGAAACCAGTTAGGAGAGAAGGTTGACCTAGCTGGAGATGTCTAGGGGTGGGCCCCACAGGGTCTGCCCACCCGCAGGAGGAGGAGCATAGGAACCTCCCAAGGTCCTAAACCTGGGTGGCTGGGAGGGCAGAGGTTTGACCCACAGGAGAGGGACCAGTTTAGGATGAAAAGCTGTGGCCTGGCCCCCTTGAGCCCAGGCTGCAGGTGGTCATCGAGGGCACTGCCCAGAGCAGCAGGAGGTGTGGAGCCCAGGGAAACTGTGTCTGCAAGAGGCTGGGGACCTCTGCCCTTCCTTGTGGTTCCTACACCCCCTGAAGCCCAAAGGCTGATTGAACACAAGGCCACACATGGGGCCTGGAGGAGGAAACTCAAGTGTAGGGCACAAGAGGGAATAAAGGACAATTAGTGCATCTGGTGACCAGACATCCCCAGCTTCTGAGGGAAAGCCACTCAAAGAACCTTGTGGGAACCAGAGCTGCCAGCAATGGATTTTCCTCTTGGGCTGTTCTGTAGCAGATAAGCCAGCACCCCACTGTCCTCAGGCTACCAGAGCCCAGGGCATGCTCCCTGGCATCCCCCTGAGGCCACGACATGGGGCAGATGCTGGTGGGCCTGTGGTCCTTGGTTGGGTCAGCTGGTCCTACCCCAGGGGCCCACGGAGGGGAGGCATGTGTGTGTTTTAGGGGGGCACAGGAGGTAAGCTGGTACATCTTTCCTGCCGTAGGAGAAGGTCTTCAAGAGCGTGAGAGTTCTGAGTGCAGCTGCTTGTACGGCTAGGTGGCATGTTTCGGTACCTAAAACCTGTTCCCTAAGAAATAACAAACCACCCGTCGGACATCCCCCTTCCTCCCTCCCACAACTTCAAAAGAGAACTACAAAAAAAAAAAAAAAAAAAGAGAGAAACACCTGAGAGACCAAATAGAGGCCTCATGCCCTCACCAACCCTGTGCCCTGGAGGAGAGAATCCCGTCCTGCATCATCTTCCGCCGGGAGCGCCCGCTCTCAGGAGCGAGCTGGCGTGGCCGCGCAGGGGAGCGTGTGTCTGTGTGTGATGTGCCTTCATGCGTCACTCTATTTATGTTGTTCGCAGCCCAACGGTAGCGGCCAGGGCAAAGTCCCGGGGTCATTTTTGCTACCACCGCCGCCTCCAGTGGCCAGACCTGTGCCCCTTCCTATGCCTGATTCCAAATCCACCAGCACTGCCCCAGACGGCGCCGCCTTGACTCCTCCATCACCTTGTAAGTGGACGATGAAACCGAAACCACAACGCCCAGCGTCCCCAGCCCATCCAAACAGTCTCCACTGCAAAAAGAAAAGCCCCCTCCCTCACTGCCAAAGCCCCCCAACCCAGAGTGCCACGGAGCCTCCCACCCAGACAAGAGCAGAGCTGAGCACCACCCCCCCCCACCCACGGCCTCCTGGGCCTTAGTTGCACCAGCCAGCACCCCACTAGCCCCCCCCTGCCCACCCGCTGCTCCCAGCTGGGGCCCCTGGCCCAGGCCCCTCCGGGGGGCGGGAGAGGGAGCACAGTGGGGCACACAGGCCAGGGGTGCTGGCCAGGGTGGGAGGGGGGAGGGGAGGCACAGCCATGCCATCTTCATGCCTAATTGCTGTTTTTTCATTTTTTGTTTTTTCGTTTTTTGATTTTTTTGTTGTTTCGTTGTGCCCCTCCCCCCACCAAGAAAATTAAATGTGACCACAAGGCGACGCCACCACCATCCCCTTTTTGCCTTGCCCCCCTCACCTCCATTCTGGGCCCCTCAGGCCTCTAAAGGTGCAGCAGGCCAGCCCCCGATCCCCTCCCCTTCAGCCTTCAGTCTCACATTTGGTTTCTCGTTGTTCCTCTTTTTTTTTCCCCCCTTCCCATCCCTCTCCCTTCCCTCAATTTCTTCCCCAGGTCGGATGTTCCAAGGACAAGGAAGGGCTCTGGGCCTTGGCTTACTTCATCTCTTTCTCTCTCTCTCTCTTTCTTTCTTTCTTTTTTTTTTTTTTAAACCGATGACAAATTTTGTCAAAGGGAAGAGAAAAATCTGAGTTGAGAGGCCCAAGCTAGACCCGACGACGCTTGAAGGACAGGAGAGGCGGAGGGTGGGCGGCGTGCCGTCTGTGGGACTGTGGGCAGGGGGTGGGCAGCGCTTCGGGCGCCCTGGGGGCTGGCAGGCCGCGGGCCAGGACTTCGGGACAGCGGCGGAAGGGGTGGCCCATCTCACCACTTTTCTTCGTCTCGCGCTCTCTGTCTCACCTTCTTTTTTCTTGGTTTGAGTTCTTTTCCCCTGTCCATCCTCTTCATGCCATCTTCTCATCTGCATTCGCCACAAGACACGAAGTCATGGTCATGGTCATTGGAGGTGGGCAGGGTGGGAGAGGGGGAGCCAGGCTGCGGGGTGGCTGGGGGTCACTTATGGACAGAATCTGGTGAGCACGGGGTCCCTGGGGTGTATCTGGTACAGGGGGTGGTGGGGTGGGGGCTCCCAGTTAGCTGTGACACGCCTCATTCTCTCTGGGGGGCATCCTTCCTCCTGGGGGTGCAGCGCCAGTCCCCTCCCATAGGGCTCCAGCCAGACAACCCAAGAAGAGCTCCTGAGTGTTTGGCCCATTTGCCCCCCAGACCCCAGAACAGTTGCCCCCGGTGCCCAAGCCCTGGGGCTCTGCCAGGCCCTCTGGCCTCCTCCTCGTCTCGTACCTCGGGTCCCTGGGAACCGCAGGACCATAGCGCCTGGCTCATCCATCAAAGGAGGAGACTGTCTGCCAGGCCTGAGCCTTGCCACCCCTGTGCCTGAGCCAGCAGCCAGCTCCCAGACCCCTCTCTGACCCTGACCCACCCAGCTCAGCCCTCTATTGGGACCCTTCAAATTTCCCAAGCCACCGGCCCAGTCCTTGGGCCCAGAGTGGTAAGTGGCGTAGCACCCAACTAGGCACCCCAGTCGGAGGGGTGGCCTGGCTGAGGTGGCCTTCTCCGAGCAGGATGGGGCCGGTCCGCCAGAACTCCCACCCGCCCGGGCTCCCTGCTCTCCAGACCCAAGAGGGCCAGTAGGAAAGCAAGGGCACTTGCTTCGGGTGCTCTGGGATGAGGGGTATCCCTGGCCCTGCCTAGTGCCTGTTTAGGGGACAGAAGTGGGCCCATGGGGCCTCAGCTATAGCCTCCAGGGCCACGAAAGAGGATGCCTGGCTGCAACGGAGTGCCAGGGGTGGGGGACTGTGTGCTCCTGGTCCAGTGAGAGGATGAGGGAGCCCCTCCGGCCTGTCCTTCCCACTGCCAGCTTAAGCCCAGGCAACGTGGTCTAACCTAGTCTCTCCCTCTCTCAGCAGTCCCAAAGGGCAGTGCCCGGGCAGGCTCCAAGTCCTCACGGGGTCTCTCCCTCTCTCCCCTGCTCCCCACAGCATTCGCAACGACAGGCGCCTCCTCTGCCAACCGGTTTGTCAGCATCGGACCCCGGGACGGCAACTTTCTGAACATCCCACAGCAGTCTCAGGTAGGAGGCCCTGCCCACCAGGTGGATGCAGGCAGGGGTGGGGGCATCTTGGTGTCCGGGAGGAGGCGGGGATCCTCGGGGCAGTCGGGGAGAAGAGGCTGGGGCAGGGCTGGGAGGCTCAGGCTTTTGCATGCCCAGCTGAGCCTGCCTCCCCAGGCAGCCCCCCAGGCCCCCTGGCTAATCAGCTAATTGGATAATTAGCTCTGACAGCTCTGGCCCTGGGGAAGGCAGCCAAGGACCCAAGGCTAGAGGCGCTCTGGGCCAGGCCTGGTGGAAGCAAAGATGGAAGCAGGAGGCTCCATCCGGAGGAGGAGGACAGGGTCTGCCTTGTTGCTTTCCTTTTGCTCCGGCTGGATGCCCTAGCCCCTGGCCCTTCCCTCCTCCTTGGTTTTGGGTGGGCTGGGCTGGGGGTGGAGGAGGGACAGAGGCGGCCTGGTGGGCCACGTGCCCAGAGACTCTGGCACCGAGGGTTAAGGCAGGGCTCAAAGCCGCCCTGGAGGGGCGGTTCCCCCACGTCCTATGAATCCTGTTAGAGGGGAGGCCAGGCTGCTGGAGCCCCCAGTCCTGCTGCCATCTGCCCCCAGTTCTCACAAGGAAATGCCGCCCCTCCAGCCCTCCTGCTGGAGGCCCCTGGGCCTGGTTTTGCACAGGCGTCTTTGCACACACATGCACGCAGGCCCTCTTCTCCCTGTGCCTGTCCCCAAGAGGCTGGCAATAGCCTGTAGAGCCCAGGGCCCTCAGGGCACAGGGACCGGCCTCTGGAGCAGGGCAGAGGCAGCTTTTACAGTATGAGGCTTCTGGGGAATGGAGGGGAGGGGAGGGGAGCATGCAAATATCTTTTTCTTTTGCACATTTTACAAAAACACACCCTGTGAGCCCAGGGCCTTGGAGGCTTCCTCAGCCCTGGGAACACCTCTTTCAGCTTCTGCTCCCTCTTGGCTCTGAGGCCCAAGTCCAAAGAAAGTTGGTGGATGGAAGTTTTGTGTGTGTGTGGTTTAAGGTTTTGTTTTTTTCCCTTTTCCTTTCCCTCCCTAAAAAAAAAAAGAAAAAAAAAGAAAAAAAAAAGAAAGCCAAAAAACTTTGTCAAACTTCAAACTTCAGAGCTCCCTAGTGGCAAGGAGGGGAGGGGAGGGGAACTTCAACCCCCTCCAGCTTCCCAGCCCCTTTCCCCAGAGTCACGTCTGACCCGTCTGGTTTCCAGGAGCAACCAGACATGATGTAACACCCAGATGAACTTGAACTTGGGGGTGTTGAGAAGAAAAACAATGGCTCCGAGCAGGGGCTGGAGCCAGCCCCCTCCGCTCTGTGCCAGGGAGGCCAAGAGAGCCCTGCTGGTAGAGGGCAGGAGGGGGTGCCAGAGGAAGGGACAGCAGGAGGGCCTCCCCTCCTGGCTCTGGGCTGGCACCAGGCGGCAGGGCTCTGGTGCCCCTGCCTGCCCACCCTCCCTCCCGCTGCCCGCCCTGCAGCTCTGACTGTATATGCGCTTGCTCACTCTCGGGGACCACTGCCATGAGCCCTCCCCATTCACCCCATTTCCGCTTCCACATGCTTTCCCTTCTTCACTTTCTCTGCTCACTTTGCTTGGATGTTGGGGCCAACTCAGAATCTGAGGCAAGTTTGGGAAACAGTTTTCCTTCCCCTTGTTCCCACAAGGAGCCTTGGGCCGGGGCCCTGAGCAGGCAGGTGTGTCTGGGGATGGGGGTTGGGGGGCCAGAGTCGGACAAGACGAGCGGGGAGCCCTCGGGCCTGGGGGCAGGCAGGCGGCTGCAGCGGGCGCAGGGGGTCCAGTGGGGGGCGGTTTCCACAGTAACCAGTGACTTTAGCTGATCTCTGGAGCACCAGATGGAGAGAGAACAATAGAATGAGGGAAGAAAAGAGAATTTTACCAATTTTGTCATTCCCTGGGCAGCGTTTTTTACTTAGTTTTAATCAATTTTGGACCTGGCTCAGGAAGCAGGGAGGGGTGAGCAGAAAAAGCCGCTCCGTGCTTGGCAGCAGATCCCCCATTTCTGGGACCCGTGGGGAGGCACCAGGGAGTCCCGTTGGAGTTGTCTTTGTCCCTGACTCCAGGCCTGGAACCAGAGTCTTCCTCCTCTGAGGGGAGGGCCCCTCAATCTGAGCACTGGTGGTTGTCCCCCCCTGCCACTGTGCAGCTCAGGAGACCCCCAACGGGGCCAGTCTGGGGCCTTGGCTTGGCCTGCCAAGGGCATCGAGGCCAAGCAGGTCCTCCCTGCACTGGTTGTCCCTGGCCTCTTTTCCCTCACAGGAAGGGGGAGGGGCAGGCTCACAGCCAGGGTGATGGTGTAAGCGTTCCGGTGTAGTCTCCCCTTGGGAAGGTGTGTGTGTGGGTGTCCCAGAGAACACTAACACCCGAGCCTGCAGGGACAGGGGGCTCACTCGGGCAGCTCCCCTATTCCTCCGGCCAGGACCGAAGCCTGGGAGCTGGCACCCCCCCCCCCCCCAGCCACTCTGAGAATGCCTCAGGCCTGGGTTTCCTCCACACCTTGCTAGGCCCACATGAGCCTCCATTTGGCCTAAAATCAGTCGATGGGGTTGAACTTTGGGCAGGTGCTCCAGGAGCTCCATCACAGGAGGGCAGGTCTCCTCTCCGCATGTTGTCCAGTACATGGCAGGAAGTGTGGTATCTCTGCCCACCCAGTAAATGCTAGCAGTGCCCCCAGTCGTTGTGGCAACCCCAAACCCCCATGTTTCCAAGTGCCCTCCATCTGCACTATCCAGTGTGGTAGCCACTGGCCACATGTGGCTGTTTAAATTAAGTAACTAGAGAAAAATTTAGTCCCTTGGTCACACTAGCCGTATTTCAAGTGCTTAGAAGCCATGCATTGTTAGAGGCTACTGCATTGGACAGCACAAATAGAGAATATTTCCATTGTCCCAGAAAGTTCTAGATGATCTCCGAGGCCCTTTCTTTCTTCTTTTTTCCAGTTTTATTGAGATATAATTGACATATAGCACTGTATAAGTTTAAAGTGTACAACATAATGACTTGACTTACATACATCATGAAATGACTGCCACGATAGGTTTAGTAAACATCTATGATCTCATATAACCAAGGCCCTTTCTGACTCTAAAACTTGATGTCTCCATCTCACGGTGGACGATGGCCTGCAGTTCCAAACCAGAGCCTGAGGGCTGCAGGCGTAATCTGTGTGACCCAGACAAGTGTTTCAAATATTGGAAAATTTCACATGAAATTGTCTGGACTTTCAAGCTGCTGCTTTTTTTTTTTTTTTTTCATTTTTTAAAGCAGCTTTATTCACAAACTATAAAAATCTACCCATTTAAAATGTACAATTCGATGGCTTTAAAAAATTTTTATATTGGAGTATAGTTGATTGACAACATTGTTTTAGTTTCAAGTGTACAAGAT
>NW_006796961.1:1401262-1406467 GCF_000442215.2 Lipotes vexillifer | reverse complement strand
TTGTTTTTTTTTTTTTTTTTTTTTTTTTTTAAATTAATTAATTATTTATTTTTGGCCGTACCACATGGCATGTGGGATCTTAGTTCCCCGACCAGGGATCGAACCCGCACCCCCTGCATTGGAAGCTCAGAGTGTTCACCACTGGACTGCCAGGGAAGCCCCTCAAGCTTCTTTTGAAAATTTGGCTGATCTAGCCACCCTAGGCCCTCACCCTGATGTGGCAGCCTTGGCCACAGCCTTGGAAAGGTGCGGGTGTCCTGGTCACCACAGACCCTGCCTCCCCGTGAACACGCCACACATAGCAGTTAGGAGTATTGAGTCTGAGCTGCCCCCTGCATTTGAGTCCCAGCTTGGCCCTGTGGGCTGTGTGGCCTTGGGCAGTTCAGCCACCCTCTCTTCACCTGGCTTCTGTGCAGGGTTGGAGTGAGGATAGAATGAGTCAGCACCAGGTGCATGCTCTGTAGTTAGCTCTGCTTGGCCTCTGCAGATCTGAGTCTGTGACCCTGAGCCGGGGAGAGGCCCCAAGATGCATTTTCAGGGACCACCCACCACCATTTTGCCCCGAGGGTACCACCAGGCATACCCAGGCACTGTAGACCATAGAGGAGAACCCCCTGCCCCGCCCCTTGGCCATGAGGTGGGGCCAGAGCCTTTTGTGGAGGCTTCTGCCAGGCAGCCCAGTTCCCAGGGGTCCACCCTAGGTGTGTTTTGTACTGAGTGGCTGCCAGAGCCTGTTTGTGGGAAGGCGGCGCCCCCTGCTGGCACCCTGAGGGAAGCGATGCCCACCCGAGGGAGCCTCAGGTCCTCCACAGGGCGTGGCGCCCAGGAGGGTAGAAAATCAAGCCCACTGGGCTACTGATCCCTTCCCCCAGGCCTGGTGCTGCCAGGGACTGAAGCCATGTGGTACCCACCCCTCCCCAGACTTCCAGGCTGTGGGACCTTAGCTGAGCTATGCAGATGGGAATTTCTGCTTTTAATCCAAAGAGACAGAAAGAAAACTCAGCAAGAAGCTGGGCTACCCCCCACGCCGCTCCCCAAACCCCTCTGGGGACAAATGCTGTAGCCTGGCATCCTCCCCCACCCTCCAGGACCCACACAAAAACCTAAACAATTGGAAACATGGCCAGAGCCCAGGTCTGTGCTTGTGCCAGTGCCAGCCACGGGGGTTCACCCGCTGGGCACGGTACCCACGAGAAGGCCAGCTGGACTCTAGCACCTTTTTTTTTTTTTTTTTTTTTTTTTTTAAATTAATTAATTATTTATTTTTGGCCGTACCACATGGCATGTGGGATCTTAGTTCCCCGACCAGGGATCGAACCCGCACCCCCTGCATTGGAAGCTCAGAGTGTTCACCACTGGACTGCCAGGGAAGCCCCTCAAGCTTCTTTTGAAAATTTGGCTGATCTAGCCACCCTAGGCCCTCACCCTGATGTGGCAGCCTTGGCCACAGCCTTGGAAAGGTGCGGGTGTCCTGGTCACCACAGACCCTGCCTCCCCGTGAACACGCCACACATAGCAGTTAGGAGTATTGAGTCTGAGCTGCCCCCTGCATTTGAGTCCCAGCTTGGCCCTGTGGGCTGTGTGGCCTTGGGCAGTTCAGCCACCCTCTCTTCACCTGGCTTCTGTGCAGGGTTGGAGTGAGGATAGAATGAGTCAGCACCAGGTGCATGCTCTGTAGTTAGCTCTGCTTGGCCTCTGCAGATCTGAGTCTGTGACCCTGAGCCGGGGAGAGGCCCCAAGATGCATTTTCAGGGACCACCCACCACCATTTTGCCCCGAGGGTACCACCAGGCATACCCAGGCACTGTAGACCATAGAGGAGAACCCCCTGCCCCGCCCCTTGGCCATGAGGTGGGGCCAGAGCCTTTTGTGGAGGCTTCTGCCAGGCAGCCCAGTTCCCAGGGGTCCACCCTAGGTGTGTTTTGTACTGAGTGGCTGCCAGAGCCTGTTTGTGGGAAGGCGGCGCCCCCTGCTGGCACCCTGAGGGAAGCGATGCCCACCCGAGGGAGCCTCAGGTCCTCCACAGGGCGTGGCGCCCAGGAGGGTAGAAAATCAAGCCCACTGGGCTACTGATCCCTTCCCCCAGGCCTGGTGCTGCCAGGGACTGAAGCCATGTGGTACCCACCCCTCCCCAGACTTCCAGGCTGTGGGACCTTAGCTGAGCTATGCAGATGGGAATTTCTGCTTTTAATCCAAAGAGACAGAAAGAAAACTCAGCAAGAAGCTGGGCTACCCCCCACGCCGCTCCCCAAACCCCTCTGGGGACAAATGCTGTAGCCTGGCATCCTCCCCCACCCTCCAGGACCCACACAAAAACCTAAACAATTGGAAACATGGCCAGAGCCCAGGTCTGTGCTTGTGCCAGTGCCAGCCACGGGGGTTCACCCGCTGGGCACGGTACCCACGAGAAGGCCAGCTGGACTCTAGCACCGGAGGCAGGGTCTCTTGGGTGGGTGGGTGGGGTCAGGATCCCCATAGGAGGGACCGACAGAGTGGGGATGTACCTCTGCATGAGGTGTTGGTGTCCTTGGCTCTGCTGGAGCTGGACCCTCCAGGGGCCTCAGGAACCAGCCTGGAGTCACAGGACCAGGTAGGAGCAAGAAGGGACCTGCCCCTGCTATTCTCAATATCGCCTCTTTTTTTGTCCCATTTCAGTCCTGGTTCCTCTGATAAGATCGACAAAACAAATGGCAAAATGAAAAGAAGAGGTTCCTCAAAAGGGGGGAGAAGAAATTTTGAGACGTGGAAAAATCCCCCAGCCCAGCCCAGCCCCACCGAAAAGCAAAAATTAGACGTCGTCAGCCACTCAGCCCTTCTCTCCTCCAGCCCGGGGACCCCTGCAGGGCCCCAGAAGCAGCTCAGTTCTCGGAGAGCCTCAGAAGAGGTCTCGGTGGAGCTGTGCACCAGCAGCCAAGCAGAAAGAAACATGCAAAACGGACTCTGTCAAGTAGAGGACAGAAAGAAAGGATGCAGAACTGCCTTCCTCCCCCCACATCCCGTCCCGGCCTTCTGGGGAAGGAGCAAAATCCCCAAACAAAGCAACCAGCACAATTCTGAAGGGGCCTGTCCCCTACCCTCACCCTTCCTAGGGGAACCCCACCCTCCACTAGGGCCGGAGCTTCACTAGGGAGCTCAGAGGACCAGCTTGTAAAGATGATGGGGTGCAGATCCAGAGGGCTCTCCCCTCCAGACTCCACCCCCCTCCCTCCCTCACTGCCTTTGCCTCTGGCTTCTTCCCCCAGCTGCTCTGGACTGGGTGAGGCAGGGTAGCCTCGATGTCCCTCTGCCCCACCCTCGGGCTAGAAGCCCCCCAGCCCCGGCTGGGCAGGGGGCATCTCCCGGAGCTAGTTTTGTGCTCCCAGAATGGAGGGTGTTCTACCACCCGACCCTGAGCTGCAGGGGCAGTTCCCCGGGCCCCAAACCCCTCTGTACAGTCCATAGGAAAAGGTCGGAATGCTCTAGACAGCCCATCCCAGCCTGGGACAGGTCCCCTCTTCCCTCTCTCCCAAGGCAGGCCAGGAAGGTCACCGTCCTGACATGCTACAAGTGAGGGTAGGTGGGCCCCAGGTTGCCCCCACACCCCAGCCCCGCATGCAGGTGCCCTCGCTCCGCCCCATTGGTCCCTGCCCCTGCCCCTACGCAGACAGCCCTGCTGTGGCCGGGCCGGAGAGTGGAGCAGAAAGGGGACCCCGGAGTCGAGCGAGGAGGACGAGGCAGCCGCCGCTGCCGTTGGCTAAACCGCCACCTGCGCTAGGTAGGCGTCCTGCTTGCCGACTTTCAGTTCCTTTGGAGGGTGTTGGGTGTCGTCCTTTTTCAAAAGTGTTTTGGAGCTTTCTCTGCCTCCCCTTTCCCCCACACCACCCCCCATGGCCACTTCTCTCTGGATTTCAGCTGTAATGTCTTTACTCTTTATTTAGGGGTGGGGCATTCATTGTTTCGGTCTTTTGCTGTTGCAGTTGGGAACTCCTCCATTTGAGCAACTTGGGAACAATTTGGTAACACACCACAAGAAGTAGCCCCCCCCACCACCACCACAGCCCCCTCCTCCTCCAAGGGATGGTTGGGGGCCTGTCCAGAGGGTCTTCAGAAGCCCCCCCTGGGAGGGAGGGGAGCGAGAGCACGCCCAGCCCGCCTCCAGGGTGTGACTTGGCCCCTCTGGCTTGTCTTTCTGTGCCTTACTCCCTCCTCCCTGCATCTTGGCCCCCTTCTGGAGTCCTTGTGCCTCTCTCTCTCTCTTTCTCTCTCCTTCTTAACTGTATGAAAACACAAAGCACAGGTCAGGATCCTCTGAAAGTCAATCAACCCAACGTTGCACCACATAGGGGTGGGTTATGGGCTTTATTTATTGTGAATCTAGTTTGTGAGGCTGTGGCCACAAGCAAAGGGGGGGAAGGAGGGGAGGGAGGTGGCTGGAGAGGAGAGGAGAGCTCTTACCTGGGGCAAAAGGGGCCGGCTTGAGTGGTGCCTCCTCCCCAGCCGGAAGCCACGAGGTGGCTGGCCCCAGGGGTGGCTTTTGTTGGAAGTTGAGCGAAGCCCCTCCCCCATCCGCGTGCAGCCCTCGAGGAGGACCGGGTCTGAGAAGCAGGGGAATAGGGGAATCCGCGGGAGCCTGGGGGTCGTGGGGAGTAGGGCGGGGGGTGGGGGGGCCGGGTGGGCCGGGCGTGACGCGCGGTCAAAGTGCAATGATTTTTCAGTTTGGTTGGCTAAACAGGGTCAGAGCTGAGAGGGGAGCAGAAGGGACCCCTGCCCCCCTGCCCGGCCGCACACGCCCCTTCCCTCGAAGACAATCGGGGCCGCGGGCGCGGTGGGTCCTCGGGGGCGGGGGGTCTGCGGGGCGCCCGCCCAGGCGAGGTCGGAAGCTGCAGGCCAGCTGGGCCGGGGCGGGAGCGCGCCCTGCAGGGCTGCCGGGGTGGGCACGGGGGTTGGGGGCCGCTCCTTTCCTAAGTGTTGTTGTGAGGGGCAGGCGAGGGGCGACGAGGGCGACAGGAGATGTGGGGACGTGTTAGAAGAGAAAAAACCCACAAAAAATATATATGGGGGAAATGAACTTTTTTTTTTTTTTTCATTGAACCAAGTGCAATGCATCAGAGAGTTTTCCTATCTTTGTATGTTAAGAGATTAAGAAAAAAAATTCTATTTTTGTTGTAATGTCCTCGCGGCTCTGGGGACGCTAAAAGAACCGGGCCTGACCCCGCCTTGTGCGGG